>NW_017731583.1:1261238-1266504 GCF_001890085.2 Hipposideros armiger
TTCCACTTAACTTATTATTGTGTCTAGCCCTAAGTATTCTGAGGACATCGGTTTATCAACCAAATTTTAGGGTTTGATGATTTCTGGGAACTAACAGTGAACACAATGGTCAACCTCAGATCCCAGGCAAAAAATGGCTCAAGTCTTACCACAGGTCACTGGGGTCTGCATGCAAATCTGTTTGGTTGTACATTCTCTTTTTCTATAAAGTAGAGAGAGACAACTGTTGATGGCATTTGAATACACTGACCCTCCCCACCCCCACACTGATACACAACCAGTGCAATATTATAAATACAGATATTGAGAGTGCTAATAATAATAGTGGTAGGAGAAGCCATAGGTGATATGAAGCCTGCTGAATGGCGTTCATTGATCCGTAGCTAACTGACTCAGAAATAGGAAACAAGGAACTTCTTTTTGTTGGTGCTAACATCCCCATAGCAAGGCTTTCTGCAAACGTAAGTTTGAGCTAGAGATTTCAGATTAAGGTGCAGTCAGGGAATCTCAGTCTTACCCTGTATTAATCAGGGTCCTGGTAAGGAAGAAAAATGTACTCAAAAGAGGCCAATAAAAGATAACTTAATGAAGGGACAGACTATGCACAACATTGGGGGCAGAGTTAAGGGAATTCTGGAGGGCTGGTGAAGCCCTTGGGTCTGGCAGTCTCAAGAAAGTTTCTCCTATGTCTTCAAGGGCAAAGGCGGGAGGAAGCAGTGCTAGGACCTGGTGGGAACTGTCTGTATGAAGGGATTCCCTAGGCTGTATTCCTCAAGAGCTGGTCCTTTGGTGAGGGAGTGAGGTCACAGCCTACCTGGGGCTGGCAGGAAAAAGCCAGGACGATAAACACCTCATGCTTCTTCTCTTCCTGTCCTTCCATCTTCTGCTGGGGGCTCCCATTGGCCAAACCCACGTTAAATCCAGAGCACAAGGGAGCTGAGTGTCTGTGGTCCATGGAACCCATGTCCCAGAGCACAGGGCAGGATGGAAAAGGGGGAGAGGGGAGTTGCAGTGGCACATGGAGAGTGTCCAGCGCAGACCACCAGGAAGCTAAAGAGATGGACATGCCCAGAAGCTAGTAAAGAAAGCAGGATGGCCAGGCCTGTGGTTTTAATCCTGGGGTCCTTCCGATTTGTTAAGCCCTATTATACGTCTGGAAATGTGAGCCAGGAGGCCCAGCAGCTCCTTTTCCCTGCAGATCGATCGGGGGTAGTGTTGTTAGACACAATGCAAGCTGTCCAGTTAAAATGAAATTTCAGATAAATACTAACTTTTTGTGTGTGTGTGTGTAAGTATGTCCCAAACATTGCATGGTACATACTTATAGAAAATAAAAAGTAAAAAGGAAAAGAAGGAACACTCATGCTTTGAATAAGTTAGAGAAACACTGGGCTGAATAAAGTTAGAGTTGTCCCAGCTTTAAGATTTCTCCTGGCATTCAACATTACCAAGCTTTGTGACACCAGAAACAGTGTTTCCCTGATTTATTTAGAAACCACCACAGCAAACAAATAACAGGTCCAATTTCCTTTTGTTCCACAGTGACCATAGGTTTCCACTGAAATGCGGTTCAAATTTAGCAAAGTCATTTGGGTGTCCATCATATTAAAACAAAATTTTCCCATTATATCTTACTTTAAGGCTTAATTTGCATTTACAAAGAGGTTTTTTTAAGTGATAGCATTCTGTTCAATAAGAAATTAGATTGTCCACTTGATCCTGCTTTGTTTTTGCTTAGCCTTAATATGAAGAATCAATTAAAACCAAATTATCATCTAAGCAGGGACAATCCTAGATTTTTCAGAGAGAAAAATGAGGATAAAACATCTGCCTCCTGCCTCAGAAGGTTATTTTCGGAAAGAAATGAAGTGATGTTGTGAAAAGCTACACAAAACATTACTGTTTTGTACAAAGTTTTACTAATACCCTCATGGTAGAGTTGGTGGGCTACACAGGTATTATGGTTTTTCTCTCTTTCTAGTCATAGGTATTGTAGTTCATTTGCTGCCCAATCCTTTTTCTGTCCTATAGTGTGAAATGGGAGAAAAGGAGGAACATCATTTAGGATTAGAATCAGCTGCAAAGGGCAGACGCCTACCACCCAATCACCACCACCAATAACAGTGGCTTGAATAAGGTGGAGGTTTCTTTCTTCTCTGACGTACAAGACTAGAACGTGGAATTCTGGGCTGAATGTTAAATATGCAGGACCTCAAATTTGTGTGCCATTGTTGAGGCATCTCTCATTGTCATGGTCCAAGATGGCTGCAGCCAGAGGAGGAAGAGACAGATAAGAGGAAGGGCCACGGAAGTGGGCTGTTTATGCTGGAAACTTCCACAGATGCCTCCAGTTACACCCATGAGATGGTTAATTTTAATTTTATGTCAACTTGACTGGATCACAGGGTGCCTACCTATTTGGTCAAACATTCTGGGCATGTCTCTGAGGGTGTTTTTGCATGAGATTTACATGTAAATTGGTAGACCAGGTAAAGCAGATTGCCCTCTCTAATGTGGGCATGGGTGGGCCTCATCTAATCAGTTGAAGTCCTGGATAGACCATAAAGCCTGACTTTCCCACAAGTAAGAGGGAACTCCTCCTGCCTGGCTGCCTTGAGACATCAGTTCTGTCCTGCCTTTAGTCTAGGACAGAAAGATTGGCTCTTTCGGGGTCTCTAGCCTGCTGGCCTTCAGATAGAAACTACACCTTTGGCTTTCCCAAGAGTCCACCTTGCAGATGACAGCTCTTGGGACTTACCAACCTGCACAATCACATGAGACAATGTTTTACAATAAATCTCTCTCTCTCTCTCTCTCTCTCTCTCTCTCTCTATATATATATATATATATATATATATATATATATATATGTATCTTCTATTGTTTCTTTTTTTCTGGAGAACTCTGACTAATACAATCCAATGGCCTGGAACTTAGTATGGAAGGAGAATGAGTACATGGGATGAAATGTGTGGGGTTGCAAGTGGGAGATGCTGTCACAGGAGAGGGACTCCCACCCTTCACAGTGGTTGTGAGTCAGCAGAGAGGTTGGTGCTGTCTTTCATTTGGGGAGCTGGTCAAGGCACTGCCAGACCAGCAAATCAGGCGCTCCATGTGTCAAACTGGGTAGCAAGGACTTCATCTGTCCTACCAGAAAAAATATCTTCTTGGAAGATATTAATCGTTTCCAAGCTCCTTCATTTGTAATATCTATCCAGAGTGTGTTAAATACAAATATCTCTACAAGTAGAAAGCTCTGTCGCTTCATGCAGTCAGGCACATGTGTGTTCATATAAATGTGTGTGTATAAAACATGGGAATAGAATATTTGTTCTGTCTTAAAGCCCTACATGGAAGTAAGGGAGATGACTTTTGTACAGCAGGTAATATACTCCCAGATTGTTGACATTTTCTTTTTCTTATATCAGGTGAAGTCTGTCATGGGAAAAGGGTGATAAAGGAAAGTTTAGAAAATGATGCCAAATTATCTTACTCAGTTCCTAGACTGGGGATTTAGAAGACATTTCATGGCTGGGGCCAATGTCACCCCATTATTAGAAGTCTAGTCCTTGATTTTAGAACCAGGTATCCGAGCTCTTTTAAGAGCTGGTAATAGAAACGTACATCTCTTCTCAAGCTCTGTCCAGGACCAGCTGTACGTAGCTCCTGATGGTTGTGGCTTAAAGTCATTCTTGCCTCCTGTTCTTTTCATCCGTGGGAAGAGCAGGGGTGTATGGGGTCACAATTTGGTTTGCTATTATTCTTGGATCCAAGCATAAGGCCATCAGATTAATCAATAGGTGGAAAGTTGAATAAACATTTACATCTGATTTATAATTGGTTGCCAAAGTTGAAGAAAGCTTTACTTAGGGTCAGGACCAATTGCATGATTTGCAGGGCCAAGTGCAAAACGAAAATTTGGGGCCCCCTATTTAAAAATTATTAAGAATTTCAAAATGGTGATAATAGAGCTTTAAAGCCAGGACAGGGTCCTTCTGAGGGCACACCCTAAGCAGCTGCACAGCTGGCACATCTGTGAAACTAGCCCTGGTTACAATTGTATGGTTAGCACTTTGATGTCCTAAAGTCCCCATAAAGCTCTCACCCCATCCCCTCCTGTAATGTCCTCCAAGCTTTCCTTTCTTCTGAAATCTTTACTTTTGTATAACACTATGGGACATGAGAGGGTCTTATGAGAAAGGATTAATTGGCTTTATTGTAGATATTTTTTTTCCTTTTTATTCCTGAATATCAGCTCACAGATATTTCTGTCTCCTGACTGCCCTAATATGACACAGTCCGTCAGGCAGCTTCATCGCTCTGTGTACACACGTGGCCAACATCATGGGGATGTTTGCAGGGGATTCATTCCTATCAAATAAGCTAGGAATAGTCTTCAAAGACCCTTGACATTGAATATGGAAAAATGTCCTAGAAGAATGAAATTATCCTCATAGAGTGAAGCTTGCACTAATCCCCAGGGAGATGGGGTGTAACTGGATCACGAAAGATTTGTAAGGCAAATTAAAGGCAGGTACTCGTATTCTAATCAAAGTAGCTCCTGGTTGCCTTATTTCTTGTGATATTGTATTAGAGTTCTCGAAAGAAAGAAAGAAAGAAAGAAAGAAAGAAAGAAAGAAAGAAAGAAAGAAAGAAAGAAGGAAAGAAAGAAAGAAAGAAGGAGGGAGGGAGGAAGGGAGGAAGAAGGAGGGAGGGAGGAAGGGAGGAAGGAAAGAAAGAAATTATATGTAGTTGGCTCAGGCAAGTTCCAAGATTTTCAGGGTGAATCAGTAAGCTGGAGACTCAGGGGAACTGATAAGGTATTTCCAGTCTGAGCCTGAAAGCCTGAGAACCAAAGGAGCTGATGTCTCAATTTGATAGCTTTCAGGCAGGAAGAATTTTCTCTTAACTTCTTGGAGGGTGAGCCTGTTTGTTCTATTCAGGCCTCCAATGAATGAGCCTCATGTACATCATGGAGGGCCATCTGCTCTTTTCTGTCTACTGGTTTACATCTTCTCATTTCATCTGAAAACACCCCCACAGAAGCGCCCAGAATAATGTTTGACCAAGTATCTGGGCACTTTGTGGCCAGTCAAGTTGACACATGAAGTTAACCATCGCAGATACCCTGTCATCACAAACTCTGTATAATACTTAAAATTCCTGACTTTGCTTAGTACGTTGCTACCATTCATATTGGTTCAGTTTCACCACGTCGCCATAACTAAAGATTTAATTATAACAAAAGGTAAATTCTTTTTTTTTT
>NW_017731583.1:1266914-1276413 GCF_001890085.2 Hipposideros armiger
AGCTGTAGAGGGCAGTGTCACTGGCCCTCATATGTGGGATCCGAACCGGGGCCCTCTGGCATCCCAAGCCAGGTCTTAACCATCGCGCCACTCGGACAGCCCAAAAAGGTAAATTCTTACATCAATAGTTTACCGTGTGCTTGTTTTATGCGGGAGCACAGCTAAGGCTGCAAAAATGACTAAGAACAGCTGATGAACACAAAGGACATCGGTTAAGAAGTGCTTTATTTAAATGGGGTTCACTTGAGAACTTCCTTCCTTCAGTTTGTGTCCCTTTCAGCAGGGATGCGATTTGGTTTTCTCCTGTGTTTGCACTTTTAAAATTGGGGCCCTACAAATGTCATCATCACTGCTGTATGACATACGGTGGGGTTATGTAGGTAATAATGAGTGGAATTAGAAAATACGTATGGTTCCAGGCTTCAGTTTCATGGGGCACAACAGATGGAAGGAGTGAACAGAGAGAGAGAGAGAGAGAGAGAGAGAGAGAGAGAGAGAGAGAGAAAGAAAGAACCTTGGATGGAGCAGAGAGAATGAAACTGAATGGGAGAAAGGTGAGGTGAACTGAGACAGCTGGTCCCTTTCAGCTCTGCATTTTGAAAAAGATGCTTAGATTATACCCAGGAGAAAAGAAATCAGCCTAGAACTGTGTGGTAAGAGATAAAAGAGCTGTCATCCCTGAATTCCTTGAGAAAAACTCTTAAGAAGTGGCTTGAGGCCTCAAAAGACAGGGGCATCCATGGGTCCGAAGAAGCTTGAACTGAAAGGCAGATCTGATACATTAATTAAATACATTAAGGCCGATAACAGTAAGCTTGTGCAGGCTTGTCTCCCTGCCTGGAATGCCGCCTCTCTGCCATCACCTGGCTAACTCCTATTAATTACTAGGTGTATCATTATTACTAGTATTGTTAATAATTATTGTTAATGCTATTAATGATATTATTAGGTATATATTAATGATGCTGTAACAATTATTACATATCATAGCTTAGCTGCTAGTCCTTCTCCTCCTTTGACCCCAGGAGACTGGGTTTGGTGCCCTTCTCCTGTGCTCCAGCTCAACCTATTTTGGAACTTAGCATCCTGGTTGAAATCGCTGTATGACGTGCCTCTTTTCCTGAACAAGCTGGGAGGACAGTGGTTGTGTCTTGTTTAAGGTTGTTTCTTCAGAAGAGACCTCAGTGCCTGGGATCCCGTTTAAGTTTAATAGATATTTGCTAGCTGAGAGAAAGAATGAATGAAGACCCTTTCGGTGGTATTTAAGACCGCGCACTGGGTGTTTGGGGGTGGAGCATCAGGAAGGGTGCGGTACAGGTGTGGTGACACTGTTCCTGGCCTCAAAAAGCCTGCTGTGTGGATAACACCTATGACCCATGATGTAATACAAGACAGGTGCCATAATACATACAATACAATAGCACAAGAAAGGAGAGTAGAGGTGCTCCGTTTAATCAATAAAAATACGGGGTGCCCAATTAAATTTGAATTTCAGGTAAACAACCAATAGTACATACACATCTCATGGAATATTTGGCACACAGTACTACGAAAAGTTATCAGTTTATTAACATTCAGATTTTACTGCGCCGTCTGTATTTTATCAACCCTGCAAGAGAGGAACATGGCCCATAAAAAGTGATTTGTGTTTTTTAGGGGGCTGGAGAGCGGATACTAGAGAACAGGAGATGATTCAGGGAAGATTTTCTAGAAAAGATGGGAACCGAGTTGAGTTGCAAAAGATGCAAGCCAGAATGTGAGGAAATGCAGTTCTCGTAGAAGAGCTCTCAGAAGAGGCAGGGGCAGGTTCAGAGACCGGATGGAATCTGGTTTGGCCAGTGTGAGAAGGTGTGAGCAGGGGTGGTGAGAAACCCAGCCAGATGGTTGGGCAGGGCCTGGTGAGTCCACACGTGTCAAAGCCTCAGTGCCCTGAGCAGCCCTGCCCCTCCGCCTTGGCCAAACTGTGAACAGGCTGGACTAGATCCTTCTGTCTGGGCAAAAGTTTTATGTACCCAATTGAGCAGGGTTGGACATTAGTCTCTCTCTGTAAATAATGAAGATGAAACACCAGGAACATTTTGCAAGGGACATGAATTGCTCAACCATTTGCAATTTTTTCCCCCCCAAACACTGGTGTCAAAACAGCATTTCTAGCCAAGTCGAAAAAAAAGTGACTACTAATGATGACTTATCCACACAAGAGGGGTTGGCGTGGGAAATGCTACCAACTTCTAAGATATCTGTAATTTTAGTTTTTTTCTGATTTTCTATTATCACATCTATCTAGCATTAAATAGTAAATAGATAACACTATATAGCAAATACAGAGGGTGCCAAAAAAATGTATATACATTTTAAGAAAGAAAAAAGCTGTATTAAAATTGTAATACTCAATACACACCAATAACAAAAGATGAATACAAGTCATGTGTATACATTTTTTTGACACCTCCGTTATATAATAAAATAGACAAAAATAGCTTATTTATGATGTAGGAAAGCAGTGGAAATGCTTATATAACCTTATTGAGCACTTACTATGCTCCAGGAGGCAACATATGTAATTTCTCTTGATCTTGACAACAATACTATAACACTATGGTATATATAAACATATACAATAATACTATAACTCTGTGGTGTGAGTAGATACTATAACAATTGTTAGGTGCATCTTGCTGAGGTTCATAATGTTTATTTGTTCATGCATGGCCACTCAACTAGCAATTAGTTACTTTGGAATTCAGATCTGATCTGACTCTAACATCTGTATTGTTGCCATTATGCCACACTTATAGATATAGACCCATGGATAAATAACAATTACTGAACACTTACAGCATATACACTGTGGGAACAGGTAGGAAAGAACATATAATTCTGTCTTATGGGCAATAAGGGATGGCTTTGCAGGGGAGGCAATGCTTGACAAAATTATCTCACCGTCTAATAAGATTACTAACAGGCAATGTGTGAAGAATACTCCTAAGTAAAATAAGTATTAGTAATTTTCAAAATAGATATTTTAGTTCATTCTAAAAAGCTCTCATTAGTTTTCTGTAATCCTTTATTAAATGTTCCACATTGATGACACACACTTAATTTCTCATGCTTGTTCCCTTTTCCTATTAAACACCCACTAATATCATTAGTCATATTTATTAAATGGTTATTAGTTATAATTTCTAGCTACTTATATGATTATAGTTTGGTACCTCTTTTATTAGAACACTATACATTCACATAGAAATATTTTTTTAAAATGTCTTTATAATTCTATAACCTACATGAATGGTTATATAGTTGAGTTGACAAAATTGCTCCCACATAATTATTTCAATTATATAAAGTGTTACTTACATAACTGGAATGGGATTATAGTTATTAAATATTCAATTCTGTAATTATGTAAGATTAAAGTAAGTAAAGAGAAAGGCCTGAAATTTTAGCAACATATTCTCTAGAGAAAAGTTGAACAGTTCTATTTCTGTATTTTTAAAAATACAACTTCTAAAGATAAACTATGAACACAAAATGTTTTTAATGTTTTGCTTTCTCAAAAGACATGAATCAAATTTTAATTTAACACATCAAAGTGTGTTGGTCTTGAATATACTCTCGTGAGGTGAGATAATGCTGCTATCCTCTCTAACTGAAACCTGGTTTCCTAATCCTCTCTCTATAAAGCCCTCTAGACAGATAATAACTCCTTTTGGTTAACTGATTTGTGTTTTGCTTTAGAAGTTTTGCAAGTTTTTCTAGTATAGAAAAAGCTATTCAGAAATGCTCAGGGCACTGCTCATGATTCAGCGAGCTTAGGCTGGCATCTTTGACTGACTGATTTTCTAACCGTGACTCTTCAAAAGCCACAGGAAGAAGGGAATAATTCTGGCCTTGGCTAGAAAATTTGCAAGGAGGGTAGCATGTTTAAAGTTCACATGTGTTCCTTAGGGAGTTATATAAATTTGAATCTCACACTTATTAAAGGATAAGCTTTCAATGAGGATAAAATTATGATTTTCATATACCGTAAAATGAGCATGTATCAAAGATTTTATTTAACTCAGGAATTAATGAGGGACCAGTAGGTATCACAACCAATTCAAAAGAGAATCACACATTTATCGTCAGATAAAGAATGTGAAATGAATGTACAAATAGATGCAAAACTGACAAAACTGGCCAATATCCGCAGGAACATAATTTGCATTTTTATGAGCAGGAATTTATCTGCATTACCATCAATTTTCTCCAAGCTAACATCTGTATATGAAACATTGTGAAATAGCCTAGTTAGAGGCAAACAAAGGCATTGGTAACCCAGATGCATGATCTCAACAGGACACTTAGTCAATTTCAGTCTTTCATATTTTTTTTCTCACATATTCTTTCTTTAAAGGGTGTTTCTGGTGCTGCCAATATCTTTATAGTTACAAATAATTCAAGATCCATAATTTAGCTAGCGAATAAATTACTTGGTTGGTGGGGGGGGGGCGGCGGCGAGGTGGCGGAGACATCCATGATTCACATACAGGAATTTAACATCGAAATTCATTTTGGATAATAACAAAACCTGAGGATTCTTTTGAGGGTCTGGCATTAACTTATTATACTTTGACACAAAAACTGAAATATACTTCTACTTTCTGTATATGGTCTATGAAATACAATATAAGCATTCTGAAGGATTTGGATCAGCCATCCAACTACCAGCAATGTCCATCACTCACAGATCCACTTCTATAATAATAATCATGAAAATAAGAGCAATAATGGTAAAAACCAAGACAGGCAAGTCTTACTGATCCCTTAAATGTTCCAGACACTATTTTACTGATAATGCTTTAGGTGTTTTATCTATAACTTTTAAAATTTAATTTTTATAACACCACATACAGTGAATCTAATTATGCCTATTTTATGGAATAACAATTCATGCCTTCCTTACTGTATATGCCTCTTTTTAATAAAGAAGAAAAAAATAAGCAAATGTGTTTCATGGAATGACCTGAATTATAGTATTTCAAAAGCAGCATCGTTCAGCACACTAAGCGATAATCCTTTTTTGGCTCTGGTTTCCTCAACAACTCGGCTTCTTTCTCTTCTGTTCTAAGTTGTGGATACCGTTATATAATTGCTGATGTTTAATCTTTGTGTAATGCTTCGAGAAATCTCTCAAGATATGAAAACCTCAGTCATTCCTCTTTTTATGAGTGGGGAGACCCAAGAAGGACTTGAATGTTTTGCTTTAACAGATAGATTTAGAGTCTGGACCTGTTGACTTCTAGCCTTTCCCACAGAAAACATCAGAAAGACTAATGGAATTAGTACAAACCAAACATTGTTTCGGGAACTGAGATACTGCGTAGACTACCCACATTGGAAAGCTAATTTGTGTTCACACTAATTCTTTTCTTTGTATTCCTCTCTCGCCTTTTTTCCCCTCTCTCCGTTCTCTATTTTGGCTTTGTATAATTGAAGAGTCATTTAGTACCTGACCACAAAAAAAAAAAAAAGAGAAAGAAATATGCTGAGTTTGACTTTCTTTTTTTGCATGCATTAGGGAACTAATTTCAGTATGTGTTGCATTTATTTTACAGATGACTCTTTCTTGCTGTTCTGTAGTTATAGTTCTAAACTCCATCTTGCTCTGTGTTTTTATTTTTCTTCTTTGCACTGTGGCAAAAGGAAAACAAAAACAATCGGTACACCAAGGGCGCCCCTGAATATGGATGGCCTCCCCCAGGGCTGACTGTGAGCTTTCTCTAACCCACTGATGGAAAGTGTTAGAATAAGGAAGTAGCATGAGTCATTACTACTGCCACACCCTCAGGAAAACCCCTTCTCCATCTTTCTCTTGTGCTCTCTTTACCCAATGCCCTGGGTCGTATGAGGCAACTGTTCAGAACATATATTCAGGAGTATTCTGTAGAAATGCAGCATCATTTTGATTAAAAACAATAGAAAAAAGGACACACATAAGTATCTTCGAGTGAAGAACAGAAGAATAGGTCTGATCTAAACATTTGTTTATAAGCTGGGTGTTTGGGAGTGCAAATGCAGATTTCATTTCTTACATATCTATGACCCTTAGGAGGATTCCTAGATTAGCTCACCCAAGCATATCCTACCCCCAAGTGGCTGAAATATGTGTAGTGTTGTTTGTGTGGGGAAGATACATTCTGTTTTCAAATTTGGTTACCAGGGACATGTTCTCCCACCCTTTGCTGTGGTTCTAACAGCTGGTAGGAGACAACCTTCTACACATTTGGCAAGGCAATGGGAACAGGTCTTATCCTGGAAATATACTTCTCATAGATATAGGACTCAGAAAGAGGAGGGAAAGACACTGATTCCTGTTGTAGAGGAGAGGTGATTTGGGTAATTGACTGGGATTCATGTTCACAGATCAGAAGAATTAATATCAACATGTTAAAATGTCCATACAACCCAAAGTCATCTATAGATTCAATGACATCCCTATAAAAATTCCAATACATTTTATTTTTCCACAGACATGAAGAAGATAGTCCTAAAATTTTCTATGGAACCAAAGACCTTGAGTAGCCAATGCAATCCAGACAAAGAACAATGCTGGAGGTATCACACTTCCTGATACCAAACTATAAGACAAAGCTATAGTAATCAAAACAGTATGGTATTGGCATAAAAATAGAGACATAGAGCAATGAAACAGAATGGAAAGAGTCCAGAAATAAACACTTGCATATACAGTCAAGTAATATTCAACCAGGGAGCCAAGACTCAATGGGGAAAGGAGAGTCTCTTCAATAAATGGTGCTTTTTCTGGTGTTTTCTATGATAGCCATTCTTTGTTCAACCCCATCTGACTGACTAATGTTAAGGGGATCATTATTTCTAACCTGATGCCTTGGTCACCTTTGAAAGCTTTTATGAGTGACTTACACTGAAGTATAAATGATCAATTATGCTGACCAAGGTAGTATCTATGAATTTAAGAACAAATGAGACCTCAGAACTTATATTTAAAAACTCACTGTTCTCAGTAGAGGGAAGTGTTTGCAGGAGATGTTAAAGGTTTACTATGACAAAAACATTATGTGTGGTCAATTCCCTCAAAGATTCATAGTGTACATTTGTGTTAAAGGCTCTTAGAGCCTTGTAGTTGTGCTTAACTCAACATTTTCCAAACTCCTTTGAGCATGTGACAAGTTTATCACTGGTATATCTAATCCCAACCAGTTTGGGAAAGATAAGTGTAGAAGATTTGAGATGCTCTATGAGACCAGATATTTCACAGAATCCTATTTCATTTGTTTATGATCAAATGAAGTAAAATACATGAGGGCCAGTCTTAGATAACAAAGCATCAATATGAATGTGAGTTATTTACTGATAATGAAATTGAGTCAACACAGCTTTGTTACTCAAAATGTGGTGTATGGAAGGCACAGCATCACATTATCTAGGAGCCTAGTATAAATGCAGAATATCAGGTCCTAATTTAGATTTATTTCATCAAAAGCTGCATGTGGACAAGATATGATTCCTATGCACTTTAAAGTCTGAAAATCACTAATTACAGCATGTGCAGTCTTACTCTTCCTGATTTAGGCTCATTCCTGTTACCTCTTTCTCTCACTGTCAACTCCATCTTGAATTCTTTGCAATGCTTCCCTTCCCAGAAATTAAAAAAAACTTCACTGTCCAATTCAGTCTAAACCTTTGTTCCTCTTTCCCTTCTCTGAAGTCTAATATCCTAGGTGGTTTATTTATACCAATATTACATTTGGGCCTGGCAAAATTCTAAGAGGACTGTAGTAAATTTTAGAAAAGTAGTAACATTCCCTGATTTGTTGAACACTGTCAATTAGTTTTCTAAAGTCAGTTTCTCTAAGTCTTTCTTTAATTGTAAGGAACTGTGTGTGTGTGTATATGGGCGGGGTGGGGGAGAGCATGTTGATGATTCTGTTCCATGTAAAAAGGTTCCTAAGAGTTAAAAATATAAATTCTGTATATATGAAAAATAGCATTCTTTATCACAGTAACTTATTTTCAGAAGTCTGATTGTCAGGATCATGTAGGGTAGCCACAGTAAACATCATACAAGCACATATGTAGAGTTCCCCTGCCAGGCTATTCCCCTCTGGGCTTCTCTGCTCCAGGATGGGATTGAGGTGTTGCCCTGTTGGTGGCCATATTGGGTGTAAAGGGACGATATCTTTTCAGTCTCCGTATAATCCACTGAAAACATTTTAAAAATCATAATGAGAATCAACAGGTTAAATATAGATTTTTTTTCCTACTCCAGGCATATTAAATACAATGTTTTGGTTAGACACTAGATAAAATTTCTGAGATTGGAACATGTCTTCACTAGACAATGAATGTGGTTTTTGATGACTCAGTCCTTCAAGTCTTTCCAGAAGAAGCAGTTAGAAAACAATTTAAATTCTGACAAAGATTTATTCATCTTGTTCTTTAATGGGAGAAGAAGAGCTGTACAGTAAAATCTAACATATTCAAAACTCATAATTGTTTTTTTTGTTCCAAGCAAATAACAAGTCTATAGGTTCTTTTTAGCCTCTGAGAGGAGAGAATTCCAAAAATGTTCCTCAAAGTTGTCTTCTTCAATACTCACACTAATATCTATCCATGCCAGCAAATAACACAGTCTTCATATATTAAAATATGTATCATGTTAAAGGGAAGTGAAAATTACCAATATGGGGAAAGAATGTGATACAAAGAAATACATTCTGTGTTTAGTAGAGAAATCATGAAGACTTCTGAGAAAAAGTTAAATGTGTGAGGTCACTAACTTAACATATTAAATTCCCCAGTGCTGAATTTTTATGGTTTACAAGCAATCTGAAAGACATTCAGGCTTCTAGGAAAAAGTTTTGCAACTTTGGATTTCTGCCCGTCTTTTGGCCCAAATAAGACCATTTAAAAAAGAAGTTATCAAGAGAACATGACCTGTCTTTATAATGAAGAATAATATTCTGTTCTTACAAGCTTGTGATATCACATACCTTCTTACTTTACAAAAGCTCAGTTTCACTTAGGATTAAAATATTAAGAATCTCATCATGCAGAAAAAGCAGAAGTTGTTTTCTCAGTGTCAAAAATGGTTAGCTCTGAAACCCTAGAATAGCATTGCCCAATAAAACTTTCTGTAATGAAGAAAACCCTTCCATATATACACAATCCAAGATGGTAGCCATTAACTACATGTGGTTATCGACCACTTGAACCATGGCTAGTGTGATTGAGAAATTGAATATTTAATTTTTAAAATTTATTTTAAAAATTTGAAATATAATTGACATATGCCATTGTATTAGGTTTAGGTGTATAACATAATGATTTGATATATGTATATATTGTGAAATGATTACCACAGTAAGTTTGGCTAACATCCATCAATTTTATTCTCTTGTGATGAGAATTTTTAAGATCTACTCTCTTAGCAACTTTCAAATATACAACACAGTATTGTTAACTATAGTCATGC
>NW_017731583.1:1277123-1281340 GCF_001890085.2 Hipposideros armiger
GTTTTATTTTAAGTTTTCAAATCTTAATTAATTTCAGTTTAAAAAACTCCATGCGGCCAGCGGCTCCCGTGTTAGACAATGTAGCCCTAAGCGTATTTTCTTTCCACTGGTAAAATATTTTTTTCCCATTGGAATGTGGGAAAGTTCATCTCTGATAAACCCTGCCCACCCGTTCTTTCCTCTTTTTGGTGCTATCCCACCTTCCTGTCCCCTGCAACCCTTGCCCCTAACAAATATAGAGACACAAATGCACAAACACACAGACACACATTCACAGAACCTACATCTGGAAAAACAAGTCCTTGGTCTTCATGGTTTGTGTTTATTCTATTTGTTCTCTGGCCCTTTTTCTATAATGTATGAGCCATCTGAATCTTCCAGTGCAGTGTGTGATGCTCAGGATTTTCCTGCCTCCTACACCCTGACAGGATTTGTGGTCTTTTGTCCTAGGCTCTTACATTTTACTTTTCACTTGTGAGTCAGGAAAAAAATAATTCCTGCTTAGTGTTCTTGGTGAAAGGAAAGACATTAATGTGTGATACCTCTCAGGTTCCCAATGCACACACCTACCCAGTGAATGGCCTTTGGGAATCTCCTGTGCCAACCCACAGGAGTGTCTCTAATGACCGAACGCGAGGCCCTGCAGTGGCTGGCAGGAGAGATACTTACGGAGCTTCGAAATTTCTTGGTTCCCTTTAGTTCACACCATGGAGACAAATTTACAAAAAATTTCTTTTAGGAGTTTGTTTTTTACTATTGAATTGGTTTTGGGGGCTTGGCCAAAAATGAGACAGAAAAATGTTTTATTTCATACCCTGTTACCTAATGAGTATTGTCCAGATTTTTGCCCATTAAAAAAATGTGGTGTTTCCATTTTTTTGCAAGTAGGATTTTTTATCAGTAAGTCCCAAGGGCCTTTGAAAATATGACTAGAGTTTCATGGAGACAAAATCTTCAATTTGCACAAGTTGAGTAATACAGCTTTTCGCTCTTTCCTTCCTCTTCATCTGTCTTTAAATAACAAGTATTACGAAGTACACTATGCAAACTATGGAAGGTACAAGACATCCCCCACGTGGTTCCAGCCTGCAGTCGGGATCCATTATCACAGTAAAGATTGTTACAGCAGAAATGCAAACAGAGTCAAATTTTGGCTTTTGCCTGCCAAAATAGGCTCTTCTAGCCTCCCAGTTTCCTTGCCGCCCGTTCACTGGGTAACTTCTATTCACCCTTTGTCACTTGGCTGTGGGGTCTGGTGTCTACAGAATGACTTCTTCAGTTTCCAGTAAGTTCTCCTCCTGGTTTGCCTTCATAATGTCAGAGCATTCTTTTTTTTTTTTCTCAGTATTTAACCCACCTCGAAATTACCCATGTTACCTCTTTCTCAGCCCTTAGAATGTTCTTGGCAAGAGCCTTGTCTTCTTCATCTTGGTCCCCCTCCCCCGCAGTGTATACCTCAGTGCCTACCACATAGTAGGTGCTCAATAAATGTTTATTGGCTAGAAGGAAATAGGTAGGATCAAGAAGTATTCCTGGTCATGTTCTGAAGGCAGCGAAACTAAGAGGAACTCGGGGTGGGCAAGCTGTTTTGGTAAGTGGCCGGATAGCAAATATTTTCTGCTCTGCAGGCCATCAGTCTCTTACCCAACTACTCAGCTCTGCCATTGTAACAGGAAAGTAGTCATAGACAATACGTAAATGACTTGGTGTGGCTGTGTTCCAATGCGACTTTATTTACAAGAACAGACGGCGCCCAGCTTTTGCCTGAGGGGTCCAGAGCCTGCATGAAACCGCGAGTGGTTGACTGGCTTGACTTAATTTCACACCTAGAGTTTATGTGTATATGGCTGTTCCTCCTCAGAACTCGATGTACATGTACATATTGGAATGAAACTGTGTTATGGTGGAATAGTAATCTTCTAATCTAATGGCCCAGATTTGATGTCCAATCAAAGATAGGTAATTGACAACCAAGAGGAAGCTTCCTCATGAAGAGAAAGCCATTTAAGTCCCACTAACTCTAATGTACTTGTTCATGGGAAGATACAATTAATACCAGCTGTTCAAGAAAATAGTACATTCTTCACAACAATCTGCTCCCCTAGGGTCTCCCAGGTCACCGACCATGGACACTTTAATGGGCAAGAATTATGCACTTAATGAAATTGTAATACTGGCTCAGCTTGTCAAAGGAAGTCCTCATTATTCACGGTTTTATATTTTTCAGAGTCTTCCTGTTTTCCTCCATTTCTTGACATTAATGGCATCCTGTCTCCTCACAGGCATCCCTGTGGTCCACGCTGGATCGTGCTTATCTGGCTCTCTCTGCCAGGGCTAAGATGGGGTGGTGGGAGGGCAGACCCCAATGTCTCTGAGTTCCCATCCTCAAATCTATAAGCTTCTTTCCCCTCTCCAAATGCCTCTTTTCCACCCCCGCCCAGCTCTGCCTTGGCACGTTTCCTAAGTTTAAATTACCTGTTCCTTTTCTGAACTCCAGTTGCCTCTTTAGGCCACAGCACATATGGCAGGGCTATCTTGAATATTAATCTGATTTCTGTGTATTCCCCTTTCCTTCTGTGTCTTACCTTCACTTGAACCCAGGGGTACCCCAGACTCTATTAAACACCTACTTACTATTATTACATTAAAAACTCCCTGAGGATCAAATTTATTCTCCGCTTATTGCACATGATGATTCATATGACAGGATATCATCAAGAGATGAATGAAGCTTATGGGAAGTCTTTCCTGAAATTTCATCATATTAATGTCACATGTATGAGTCTTTGCAGTTACAAAAGTTCTCCTGCATGGAATGTTCTTATTCTTCCTTCAAGATTCAACTCAAATGCCCCTTTTTCTGTCATGCCTTTGTCAACATCCCTCTGCCCCAGCCTCCTCACATTTGTTCATACCTCTCTTACACGTATCACATTGTGTAATGATTCTTTATTTACATGTCTGATTCTCCAGCTCATTTATGGGCATTTGGAGGAGAGAAACAAAGACCTCATGTTTTGTTCATCTCTGGGCCCCCAACATTTGCACCATCTAACAGCATAACTGTTCCGTGTGTGTTAGAGCTGGGAAAATTCCTGCAGTTTCTGGGATTCTGCTGGTGTTTGCAGGGCAATCAAAGTTTGGAACCCTGGGAAGTGTATATGAAGGCTCCTTGGGCCTGTAAATGCAGCTTGGAACTAAAGACATTTGGGCTATTATAACCATCTTCTGAATGGTCTCTGTTCCTCCATTTTTGTCTCCTTTCCATCATTTTACAGTAATTGCCAAAGAGAACACTCTAAAACAAATCCGTTCATTACTTTCTTGGTTAAAACTTTTTAAAAGTCTTCCCCTTGCTAAGACATTGGGAGGCAATTAGACCATGAGTTAAGGGATAAAGTTAAACTTTTTGGATGGGATCCAAGACTTTCCATAACTTGATCCTGTCTACCTTTTAGGACTTATCTTTTCACGCATCATTTCCATTCTTTGCCCTACCCACCAGCAATACACACAACTATCCCATACCCCTGTACTCCCCACCCTACCTACCCACTTTAGAGATGCTGAGTTCAGCTATTACCTGAATGAACCATGCTGCATTAACCTCTGCTCTTTGTCTCGTTCATCTTCATCCTGTTCTCTCATTGTTGTTCTATTGCTTCTTTTATTTCCTTGGTGATTTAAACCTTACTTATCTTGTTGTCATTCTCAGGCCTATTATCTATTATAACTAATTTTTGTGATGTGAATTCCCCATTTGTTATGTTTACTGTCTCTCATATGGTGGACTTTTTTCCTAGTGCACCTCTGTGTATATGTTTTATTTTTATTTCTTTATTTCACTGTGGGATCATCTTCAGTCGGAGTTGATTGTTCTCCCATGGAAGTAGTGCCCTAGGTAGTAGAAATACCAATTTTGTCAGTTTCCCAGTAGTTTCATGGGTCCTAGATCAGCTTTATGGTAATATCTTAGCTAAGGATTTTTTTTTTAAGATTTTTATTGGGGAATTGGGGGGATGGGAACAGTGCTGGGGAATTGGGGGTAAGGGGAACAGACAAGTTGCTGTCGTTTTGTTCTTCATTCTAGTTGTGGAGGACGTTGCTTCACTGGCCCAAGCTGGCACCATCATTGCGCTCTTCTCTGGCGAGGCAGATCAGTCGCCGGTTTCTGGACGGCCGCTCACTGCGGCTGCTGGCCGCTCACGCTGGCTGCT
>NW_017731583.1:1282640-1285523 GCF_001890085.2 Hipposideros armiger
TATAATGGGATTTAACAATCCATCTGTCTTTCCTTTTATGCCAGGTTTTCATAGTAGGCTGCATTTATATAAAGACATTAAGAAAATTAAATATAAACAAAGAATTTTATCCTGACAAGTGAGATATGAGATGTGCAATGAGAATAATAACAGCAATTACAGGTAGTGCTCACGTGAGGCAGACACATGAAATTAACACATTCAATTTGTACAACAATCTTTTGAGGTAGATTCTTTCACAACAGACAGTGAAACTGAGTCACCGAAAGGCCAACCTGACCAAGCTCCTAAATAAGTTGACCAAGTTCATAAAAGGCAGAGCTAGGATTTGAGCTAGGTAGTCGGGCTCCAGAGGCCGTGCTCCTAACCCAACTCTTAGACAGCCTGTCAATATTAATGAAGGAGACATAGTGAAGTTCCTGAATCCTTGATTATTTTTTTGAAAAGCAATTACTTGTAAGTAAAATTAGTAGTTGTTTTCGAATGACTGCTCAGGGTCTTCTTAAGACCCTGTTTATGTGGGAGGCTTATAACCTCGCCCAGTAAATCGTGTCTATATTTAACTGAATGTCCTAAATATCCTTCCACAATTGAATCTAGATCTCAGATGTTGCTGTTTAAACACCAGCCTTCCTTTTTGTTTCGTTCCTTATTCATAGTTGACCAAAAAAGAAAAAGAAAAAAAAATACAGCAACCTTCTCTTTATCTTCCTGGAACAAAAACTGAGTTTACTATATCCCTTTTCTTTGGAATCCAGAAAGCACCTGCCAATATTTTGGACCTACTGATACAAATGCATCATGGCCCTTACTCTTCACTTTATCACTGAGCAACACGTTAAGAATCAAGACATACTGCCGCAAAGCAATGGGCCCCTCTGACTGCCATTCTGACTTTCACACTGCCTGCGAGCCATGACCGCAACGCTTATCCCTGTGGATGCAAACACCCCGTGATTTCTGCATTGCCAATATGACCTCATCTCTGAGCAAAACTCCTTTAATGGAATTGTGTGGAGTAGTGATAACCTTCTCTGAGTCAAAGCGTGGGAGAACAGATCTCAAACCACAAGACTCACTGACTATAAGCAAAATGGGAGTAAACTTTTAGAGCAGTAGAGGTTTGTTACTAGTGATTATTAAAGAATATGCTAAAGACGATAAGCAACTTGAGTGCTTACTAAATATACCGAGCGTGCATGGGGCTGAGATATGTGGGGTTATGGGCCGCCGAACAAACAAAATGACTATTTCTGTAGAGCCCCTGAGGGTTTGGTGCTTGGGATTTGATGACGCACCTTATCGTTAAAGGGGCACAGGCGAATTATCTTATCTGAAGTCCAGACTAGGTCTTTCTCCTCAAGAGGAAATTATTTTTACATATTCAGTGGCCCTTGAGTAAAATATAACTATCATAAAAATTATCTAACAATTTACATTGCCACCAATTGGCACAGCTGAAGAGCCATGATGAGGTCAGAAGAAACTAGACATAACTGGCACAGTATAAGAAACTTCATTTTTCTTTTCTGCAATAAACTGGCTGCATTACAGCAATAATGATTTCCAGAAAATGGATGGTTATTGAGATGAGAGTTCTTGTGAGGGATAATTTGGACTATTCAGGTAAAAAATTTTTCTTTTCTTCTTTCTAGGCCTGAACTATTCTATTTAGATTAATGTTGAAATATGTAGTAGACATTATTAAAAGTGTTAAAATTTAAATGGTTGGCATTTAATAAATGATTGGCAATCTTACTTAGGGTTTTCTAGTCATGCATAGAATTGAAGTAAGATTTTTCAAGTAACAAGAAAGAAATGACACTGAAAGGCAGTATCTGATAAAGGATTCATACGGTTTGAGTTCTTGTTTGAACAAGTATCAGGCAAAAGATTTATTGTTTTAGAAATGAATCTCCCTTGTAAATGATATCGGAGGTGTATACGAGTTCCTGGAACTCTCTTATAAACCTTTAGTTGCTTTTCTCAGGGGACTGGCAAGTCCCTTTTGATTGTACTTGTGTTCTGTGGACAGTGCTCCAACTACAGAGACTGGGTGATGTCTTTTCCAGCCAAAGGAGAAAAACTGGAGCAGAAAAGGCAACTGGACACAGGGGCCCTGACAAAAGCATTTTCTCAGTGCTCTTCCTGCTGGAAACTCTGTTAGTTATGTCTTTAGTTGAGGAATTGGATACCTGTCAAAAGGACTCAGAAAGAAAAACGCATTCTTCAACTTTGCAGGATATATTGTTAGGGTCAGATGATGTGAGAGGGGATCACACAGTATCAGGATACTTGACCTGAACTGACCAAACAGCCTAAGCTGAAAAAACAACAGTGGCTTATTTGAAAGTATAGCTAACGACATACAGAAAAACAGTAGGGAACTCAGAGAAAAAGTAGAGGGTTCTGACGGGTCAAATCTGGAGAACACTGAACCTAACATGGCAGATCAAAATTGAAACACAATTGCTTATTTTGTACTGTGATGTTTGTTCAGTTCCAAGTGAAATCAATGGGCAAGAGTATTTTTCAATGACATTTAAAAAAATTAATCATATGTATTTTTTGGTGTACAGTTACAGAAAGGTTAAAGACCAACAGTGAAGGAATACATTAATCCTGTGGCATAGAAAATCATCTATGAGTCATTTTTTAAAGTAAAAATTTTTTTCATTGTTATTTGAATTGAAGTGATCAAGAAAATACACTTAGATGAAACTGAGGAAGTCACTGAATTCTAGACTGGTTTCTTAATCCCTAAAGGTATTATTTTCTGTAAAACATTGTTTTTAAAGAAAAATATATTGCACACATTTCAAAATGGATTTTATGTGTTTTAAAAGCAATGTATTTCAATTTTAGATTATAGTTTTTTTTTTT
>NW_017731583.1:1288488-1293952 GCF_001890085.2 Hipposideros armiger
GCTGCTCAGCTCGGGCTGGACTCGAACCGCTGTTGCTCAGAGCTCAAACTCTTGAGCGAGCTCTTAACCAACTGAGCCACTCGGCCGGCCCCTGCTTCCACTTTTGAGGCTCTCTTTAATGTTGGGCACCTGAATTCTCTCTACCCAGTTGGGGTGTATTCCATGCCTAGCCCTTGGACTCACATTGGTCCTCAATTCACAAGCATCTCAGGGACTTCATTTCCTTCACAAAGAACCAGCCATGTTATTTACATCTCCTGCTTTTCTTCAGGGCCCATTATTCACCCTTTACAGTCGAAAGAGGGAGAAGATAAGAATATATACTATATTAACTTCTTTTCAGCTGTGTGGGTGTGAAGGTATGTTAGTGAGAAGTCTCAGGATTTTGTTTATGGGCCAATGTGGCTTCTTAAGGGATAAGAAGCTGGCTCATGCCCTCCTATGGTGGCACACAATCTTCTGGCTCTTTTCTTTCTATTTATTGAAGTTAATGACACCAGGCTGTGTCCCTTACTTTGCCAGGAATCTTCCAGTAAGCTTTTTCTTTTGCAATTTCAGAAATACTTAATATTTCTTGTTAGATATGAAGTGAAAGCAATTACAAAGCTGCTTCATTCCTCCATCTTAAGCAGCAACTTTTTTTCCAGAGGTAACGTTTGTGTGTATGTGTGTGTTAACTCTGAAAGAAGACTTTTGAGATATTTTCCAATTCAGAAGTTATTCTCTTCTCTCCAAAAGTCAGGGAGACTTAAAGTGTCTCCCAGACCATACTGCCCAAAGGCAGTGGGAAAAAGAGAGAAGTCAATTTTTATGGTCTTCATTAGAGGTGAATTGGAATTTCTAAAGTTCAAGCATTGGTTCAAGCAGTTGCTGGAGTTATAGATAGAAGATTTTATGTACTCTGTTTTGAGAACTGAACTTTGGGCTATTTACATATAGAAATGTGAAAAGCTTTAAAATGTGTAAATCAGTAGTAGTACATGGTTGACCATTGATTTAAAATTTGTAAATCAGTGCATGGTTGACCAGTTAGTATGGGACATACTGAAGTGAATCAAAGGGTAATGTAGAACTCCAACAAAAACATGAGAAAATCACCCAACGTTGACTCAACAGACATTTTGGAGTAAATTCAGGTAGTCAGTTCAAGAATGATATTCAGTTAAAGCCAATTCTCATGGGGGACTGCATCATTAATTAAACTTCTAAAATTAAAATAGATGCACTTACCTTTGTTCCCTACCTTACACCTGAGGAATCTTGACTACTTAATGCAGAAACCATCTCGATAAACAGTTTTGCCTATTATTTCATTGTATCCTATACAATAAGTATAAAACTTCGACTTTATAGATAAGGAAACAGAAATGAAGTGTCCTTGAATATGTCTTTTGACTTTAACATTAAAAAATTCAAATTAACATGTGGTAAAATTGACTTTTATCTTTTGGTGTAAAGTTCTGTGTGTTCTGACTCAGGTAACCATTACCTCAATAAGGATACAGAACAGTTCTCTTACCCCCAACATTTCTTTCTTTATTTTTTTTAATTAAAGTTTATTGGTGTGACAATGGTTAGCAAAGTTACATAGGTTTCAGGTGTATAACTCTGTAATGCATCATCTATATATCACATTGTGTGTTCATCACCCAGAGTCCGTTCTCCTTCCATTTGTAATCACATCCTCCTCCTATGGCTAATCTCTGACAGCCACTGATCTGTCCTCTGTGATTATAGGTTATCATTTTGATAAATGGAACCTTATAGTATCTAATCCTTTGACACTGGCTTCCTTCACCTAGTATACTTTCTTTGAGATTCATCCAAGTCATTGTGTGTATCATTAGTTTGTTCCTTTTTATTGCTATGTAGTATTTCTTTTTATGAATGACCCACAGTTTCATTCACCCACTGAAGAACATTTAAATTCTCTCCAGTTTTGGCTAAGTGTGACGACAGCATCTATAAACATTCATGTAAAGGTTTTTTTGTGTGAACATACAGTTTTATTTCTCTCAGGTAGAGATGAGGGGTGGGATTGCTGCGTCATGTGGTAAGTCTGTTTAATTTGATAATGAAGTGCCCAAGTGTTTTCCACAGTGTCTGTACCATTTCTGCATTTCTGCCAGTAATATATGAAAGTTCCAGGTGCTCTGCCCCCTAGCCAGCACTTGGTATTATCAGTAATTTTTATTTTGGACATTCTAATAACTATGTAGTATTATCTCATTCTGGTTTTAATTTGCATTTCTCTAATGGCAAATAATTTTAAACATCTTTTAATGTGTTTATTTGACAACCTCTTATTCTCTTTGATGAAGTGTCTAAGTGTTTTACCAGTTCTAAAGTTGAGTTGTTTGACTTTCTACTGTTGAATTTTGAAAGATCTTTATACATTCTGGATACATGAAGACTTCATGACCCAGGCATGTGTCTATCTCTATAATCATTGTGTCTATTGCATCCTATAATATACACTTACAGTGTGCTCTTTCCACACATGAATGATTTCCACAAATCATTTTATAATATTTGTAGGGGAGACATATTTCTGAGAAATGTGGGGATGTTCTAAGGGGATAAGAATTTCTCCATTTTCATGACCATTTGCACATGATTTGCTGGGGTGCCTCACTATTTGAGCCCTGTGGTTTCTTTAGAGTTCCTGCTGTTGTTTTTGTGGTTGGCTTCTTCATTGGCTTTCTTATCAGTTAGTTATCTCTGCAGTTCATCTTTTTCTTCTTTCCATAGAAGCAACTGTAGCAGTACAAATAAACTCTTTGTGATTTTTATTATTGGATAAAGTCTATCTAAATAATCCTATAACAAGGGAGAAGCATGTGTGTGTGTATGTGGNGCTCTAGGTTGAGCTGTTGTTCAGCATCTTAGCTGTGGAGGGCAGTGTCACTGGCCCTCATATGTGGGATCCGAACCGGGGCACTCTGGCATCCCAAGCGAGTTCTTAACCATCGCGCCACTCGGCCGGCCCTAGATTATAGTTTTTAAATACCCACTATGAAGATGGGGATTTTATATCACATTTCTTTTCCCTGCCCTCTGTTACAGGGTTAGGAAACTCCAGCCATATCTGGCTAGTTCTCTGTTTTTATACATCGAGTTTTATTGTGACTTGCCCAGTTGCTCATGCTCATTTGTTTATGTGATCTCTATTGCTTTTGAGAGACAGCAGTGAAACTGAGTAGTCTTGATGGGGGCAATATGGACCTGTTTTTGTAAGTAAAGTTTTAGTATAACATAGCCACACGTTTGTGTTTATGTAAGGCCTATTCCTGCTTTTGAGCTATAGCAGTGACATTAAATAGTTTTGACAGAGACAATACAGCCCACAAAGCCTAAAATACTATGTGGCCCTTTTGAGACAGAGTTTGGTGACCCCTGTTATATCATTATGTTTTATGTTATCAAGATTTATGATACTTATAATCTGCTTTGTAAGCATAATTCCCACATTTTTTGGTATCATATTTACATGGATACAGTGCTCACCACTAGCTCTCTTTACCAGGACTTCTCCACTTTTGAGTCCTTTATTTTGATTCTGTTCTGGATTTCATCAAGTAGTTTCTTCAATAAAGGTTTATAAGAGCTTAATTTTTTGTTTGTACTCAAAGATGTATGCTTGTTATGAATTACTTTACAACATCACGGGCTGCTATTACTGGGTTGTTGGAAAAGTCATGATATATTTTTACTATGTTTTTCATTGCAAAAATGCATCATGACTTTTCCAACAACCCAATGCATTCTTTCCTAAAGAACTATGTTGATCAATGTTTAGTACCCACATTAAAAATAATGTATAGAACAGGTAAAATTTATTCTAATGTACTTGATTTAACTCAATATGTTGAAATATCATTTTAACATGTAGTCAATATAAAATATTATTAATGAAATTAAAAAAAAATTTTTTCATAGTAAGTCTTTAAATTCCAGCATATATTTTACACTTACAGCACATGTCGGTTTGAGCTTGCCAAATTTGAAGAGCTCAAAGACCATAGGCAGCTAGTGGCTATAATATTGGATAGCACACTGCAGACAATTCTCATTTATGGTTGAGCATGAAATGTTGTTATGCAGAAGTTGAGGTCTGTCTGTTTTTTACCCCACTTGGAGGTGAGATTAGTTTTTTCTGAAGCCTGAATAATTATTTTTTCAGTCTTGAAATTCAACTTAATAGAGACATATCATATATCAATGTAAAGAGTTCTATACCTAATTTTCATGTTCATTCACTGTGCGTATTTAGTTCTTCATTTTAGGGATATTGTCTTGTAGTATATCTTTATAATATTTTTATTCCTCCACTTGTTATTTTCTTCTAGGGTGCCAATTATACATTTGTTGGGGCCTTACTTTGGTCTTCTATGGTTTGTCTATGATTCTTTAAGTACCTCATATTCCTTTGCATTACTGTGAAGATCATAATCTTTCAGTAAGTTGATTTTGTTTTTCTTGTTCTTTCAGTCTCATTTATTTACTTGTTTCGTGTTGTTCTTAACTTGCTTATTTTTAATGGCATTGTTTTGGTCCTCATTTTATTTTCTGAGAATAGTATTTTCCTTTTTTATATTATAGTGTTTAGTGTTCTTTGTTGTCAAATGTTTGTGCTTTTATTTTGTCAAATTCAAGTGGTTATTGCTAAAGTATTCTATTACTCATGCTCTTCTGAAAGTTTTCCTTCTGTTTCTTGTTTGCTTTGATTTTTCTAAGTTAGGATCTTTATTATTTACATATTATATTGTCTTTCTTCTCACTTGTCCTGGTTGTCATGCCATTTATTACTTTTTAAAATCTCATTTGTGGGCTGACCGAGTGGCGCGATGGATAAGAACTGGCTTGGGATTCCAGAGGGCCCCGGTTCGGATCCCACATATGAAGGCCAGTGACACTGCCCTCCACAGCTAAGATGCTGAACAACAGCTCAACCTGGAGCTGGGCTGCTGTGAGTCGCTGGCAACGGTGTAGGCTGCAGCCCCTGTGGCCGTGGGTTGCCATGAGTTTAAAAAAAAAAATCTCATTTGCACTCCTCTATCCAGAAGATTGTTTACTTTCTTTAAGATACTGGTACCATTGGACTTTAGCTCTAAGGAGCTAAAGAAGGCATTGCCGATCACTCCTACCCTCTTGAAACCTTGAACTTTTGCACTGTTTGCTGAATTGACTGTGAAAAAGGGAAAGTAACTTAAACAGAGTCTGAATAGTCATTGTCACCAGTACTCAAAACTGGACTAGCCTAGCTTCAGTTTATTGCTCCACATCTCACTACCACAACAGCTTTTTTGTTCACAATCCTGTAGCCTGAGGGAATGGTGTGTGTGTGTGTGTGTGTGTGTGTGTGTGTGTGTGTGTGTGTGTGTGTGTGTGTGGCCTCTGTGCTCACTTTTTTTTTTTTTTTTTTTTTTAGCTGAGCCATCCTGCTACCTATTGGCAGCTCAGC
>NW_017731583.1:1296802-1306959 GCF_001890085.2 Hipposideros armiger
GGGGGGTGTGTGTGTGTGGGTGGCCGATGCTACAAACCGATGACTTTCCAGGTAGTTGGACAATCTCACAAAAGAATATAAATTAAGAGAGGAAATTTTTCCAGACATATCACAATTTTTTGTTCTTGCACTTTTTGGGTAAAAAATCTTATCAATGAATTGGACATAAACATAAATGGCATGTTTATAGAATTTACAAATTTACAAAGCTGGAGGTGAAAGATGAAAGGCTCTAAATGATCTCTTTAGGCTGGACAACTGACTGTGAAATAACATGAAATATCTTAATTTCTATTGTCAATTTCAAAAGGTGACTTTTACAATAATAAGATATAACATACATAACCTTTCTGACAGCAGTTTTTGTGAAAACAAAAAATAAAAATGGACAAATCAATTAACTGTGAATTTGCTATATGGCCAAAATACCACATGGCTGTCAAAAACTTAACATAGTCTTACACTGAAGATATTGCCCAGAAGATCTGAGTTCTAAGCACCATGTTTTATGCCTCAGTGTCTTGCAAGACAAAACACTCTCAATCATGGTTTGTAATTATAACAACTATAATGGTGAGAACATAGGTAGAGGGTTGCATTAAAATTTGACTGTCACATATGCAAAAAAATGAAACTGGACCACCTCCTTACGCCATATGCAAGACCAAATTCAAAATGGATTAAAGACTTACATGTTAGACCTGAAACCATAAAACTCCTAGAAGAAAATATAGGGACTAAATTTGCAGACATTACCCTGAGCAATAATTTTACTGATACATCCCCACGGGCAAGGGAAGTAAAAGAAAAAATGAACTTATGGGATTACATCAAACTTAAAAGTTTTTTTCACAACAAAGGAAACCATCAATAAAACAAAAAGGAAGCCTACTGAATGGGAGAAGATATTTGTCAACGATATATCTGATAAGGGGTTAATATCCAAAATTTATAAAACAGTCATGCAACTCAACACCAAAAAAACAAACAACCCAATTAACAAATGGGCAGAGGATATGAAAAGACATTTCTCTAAAGAGGACATACAGATGGCCAACAGGCATATGAAAAAATGTTCAACCTCACTAAGCATTAGGGAAATACAAATAAAAACCACAATGAGATACCACCTCACTCTGGTCAGAATGGCTATCATCAATAAATCAACAAACAACAAATGCTGGCAAGGTTGTGGAGAAAAGGAAACCCTGCTGCACTGTTGGTGGGACTGCAGATTGGTGCAGCCATTATGGAAATCAGTATGGAGGTATCTCAAAAAGCTGGAAATGGAACTACCATATGACCCAGCAATTCCACTCTTAGATATTTATCCAGAAAAACCCAAGACACTAATTCAAAAAAATATATGCACCCCTATGTTCATTGCAGCGCTATTTACAATAGCCAAGACTTGGAAACAATCAAAATGCCCATTGGTAGATGACTGGATTAAGAAACTGGTACATCTACACAATGGAGTATTACTCAGCTATAAAGAAGGAAATCATACCATTTGCAATGATATGGATGGACCTAGCGGCTATTACGCTAAGTGAAATAAGTCAGTCAGAGAAAGACAAATACCATATGATCTCACTCATATGTGGAATTTAAAGAGCTAAATAAATGAGTAATGTAAACAGAAATAGTCTCAGAGACACAGAGGAAAACTGGTGGTTGCTAGTTGGGAGGGGGTGGGGATGAGGGAGAAGGGGAAGAGATGAGGCAACATAAATTGACAACTACTATATGGCCTTGGGGATAGAAAAGACAATCTGGGAATATAATCAATAATGTTGTAATTATTTTTTAGGGGGCCAGATGGTCTCATGTCTTGTTAGGGAGGCCACTTCATAGACGGCGTAGAGACCTGACCACTGCACTATACATCTGAAGCTGATGTTGAATCATATTGTATGTCAACTGTAATTATATACACATATAGTCACGGGACGTGGAGTAGAGTGTGGGAATGGAGTCAATGAAATTGTAATAGATATGTATGATATCGGGGGTGGAGGGACAATGGGTGGGGGGAGGGGGGTTGTTACTTTGTGAGGGGTGAACAGGATAACTATTGCATTGTTCTGTACACCTGAAACTAATAATAATAAAAAAAAATAAAAAAAGTTTTGACTTTCACATTTTAAGGGTCAGTTGCTAAGCTGTAGTGCACACAAATAATGAAGGCCCCACAGGGAGGGTCTGAAAATACATACTAGGAGGTCCAATGGAAGAACGAGAACTATGCTGAGGGGAAGATTCATGAGAGACAGGCTAAGTATTTTTGTCCAGATTTGTTTTATTTGTCTCAAGGGAAGAATTTGATCCATCTTACAGGGGAGATGCTTTAAACTCAGTATTAAGAGCGTTCTATAATTAATAAAGACCATGATGTACATTCTTGAATGATCATCTGTTAGGGATTTTGTAGAGGGAATTTCTGCTGCGATATATGGTGTAGTGATTTAGTTTGAGTAGCCTTTCCAACTCAAAGATTGTATATTAAGTGGTAAGATTTAGTCTAATTTTTTGAAAAATGATACTCAATGTGTGGGATATAGGCATTCTTCCATTAATGACAGTACTTCACTGAAGACCTTTTTTAATTTTTTTTTTTGGTAATGAAATACTTTTCGGTACTGTTTAATGTCAAATACATAGTAATGTTTCCATTGCTTAGCTTCCATCTTTAAACTAAAAGCTAGTTAAAAAAACAAACAAAAAAAAACCAGGAGAAAAGGTACAATCATTTAATTCTGTCAAAAAATAAGTTGCAACTTTCCTTTAAAAATAGTTTCCCTCACTTTAAATACTGTAATTCACTGATCTTCTTAATAAATACTTGTATATAACAGGAGACAACAACCTGAATAATTTTGCAGAGAACATTTTACACATGTTAAAAAAAGCCTAAGTGCTACTCCAAATTAAAAAAAAAACCTTGTAATAATAATTAGTAAGAGTTATAGTAAAATTGAATTCATGTAGCACTGAGAAATTTGGCATTCATATTTCAGATGATATGATTTACTGAGCCAAAAGAGTAATGCTTTTTCTTCTGTGAATTTTCAGGAGTTTATATACGAACAGAAAGAATATGATAGAGGTCCCTTTTAAAATCCAAAGGTTCAAAAATCTATGCATGCCTTTTACCATATCACCAATTTCTGGATCTAGCAATTGACCCTATGGTAAATGATCCATGTGTGATAAATAACATAGTATAGTCCTATCTGAATATAATTTCTTATTCATCATATCTCATTAATATAATTTATACCTCAATTAAAACCATTCTATCTGCAACTAATATATAGCTCTAAAATATTCTGTATTTCAGCTTTCCATTCATACTACCTTCCCTCCACCCCTTTTCTTAAATCAGTGTGATTTTGTGGTATACCTCATTAAATTTTGTTTTTTCTCCCTTCAGTGAAACTCTCAAAGGATTATAATAACACAAATACAGATGTGGCATATATTAACATACTAGAAAACAGGATAATAAATATGTATGGATGCATGCTATGTGAGACAATGCAAAGCAAAAGCACACAGCCCTGTGCTACATTCTCTGTTCAGAAGCACCCACCACACTAAAGACCTTTTATTGTCACTGATTTAATCAAGCAAAGGGCTTCTACATCTTTCTTATTAAACTACTGTTTTATTTTTTCAATTTGTCTCAAATTAAGGATCAGTAGATATTTGCATTACTGATATCCATCATGTTGTCAAAATGTAGCCATCTCTTGGTTGGTTTTTTAAGCCCGTAAGTATTTTTTTTCTGAACTTAGGAAGTGATTTTTATAGCATTCTTTCATATTCAGATCATTATGATTATTTGCAAAGCCAATAATATGTTTCTGTTTCTATGTATTTTACATTTTTTCCATACTTCAGTGAACACTGAAAATTAAAATTTTTTGAAAATGCTAGGTTTTATTGTGTAAAATATGTCAATAATGAAAAGCCGAGTCAAACCAATCGCCTGCGTTCATAATAGCTCAATGTAACACTTATTTCAATTTGCTAACAACACAAATTAGCACTTTGCTACTCCATGCATTCACCACTACATCCTTAACATTACTTTACCCTTGATCCCTGGGACAGTGTGTTTTCTGGTTCTGCTCTGCCTCACTTCCTTCTTCACAGCTGCCTCTTCTTGATTCTCACTTTCATTGTCTACTCAGATGAAGTCCTTGTCTATTTCTTATCTCATTATCATTTTCTGTTTCAAGGCCTTATCTAGTTCCATGCCTTATGTGGAGTAGTTCTCTTATACCCACCGCTAGCCAGACCTACCTCTCCCCGCTCTTCCGTAGGGCTGCCCACTGGAGTTAATAGATCTAACATCCAACTCATTAGCTTTCCCCTCAAAACAATGCTTGGCATATTCTCTGTTTCTGCCAGTGATGCAACCTTTTTCTCAGCCATTAAAGTTCAGAATATATCACAGTTTCCCTCTGCTTGGGGAGGTAGAGTCCCATGATTGTTCAGAGTACCACCTCTGACTCAGGCTGTCTGGTTTCAAATCCTAGCCCTTCTCTTTTTTAGTTGCACAGCTTGACCTTTTTAAGGCCTCATTTTTTGCATTCGTAAAATGGAGACAACAGTAACAAATTGAGAGTGTTGATATTCATGTAGTTGGAGTAAATGGCATGGAGGTGTTGCCCAAACTTCTAGGCTGAGCTTGTCATTATTTCAGTTATTCAGACATGACTGATGAACTGTGGACATTAACAAAACATTAAATGTGAGAGACAGGTTATATTTAGTTTTTAAGTGATCCCTAGTGGTGAATTTTAAATTTACTAACATATGCATTAGGGAGTGCACTTAAACTGTGGAGAAGTTAATATACTGTATTAGTTCGTTAGGGCTGCCATAACAGAGTACCACAGACTGGGTGGTTTCAACAACACGAGTTTATTTCCTCACAGTTCTGGAGGCTAGAAGTCTGAGATCAGGTGCCAGCAACATTAGTTTCCCCAAGGCCCCTCTCCTTGGCTTGTAGATGGCCACCTTCCTGTGTCTTCACATGGTCTTCCCTGTGTGGGTATCTGTGTCCTAATCTCTTCTTATAAGGACACCAGTCATATTGGATTAGAACCTACCCTAACTATCTCATTTTAATTTAACCCTCTCTTTAAAGGCTTTACCTCCAAAAATAGTCACATTCTGAGGTGCTGGGGATTAGGGCTTCAACATTTTATAGGATTTTGAGGAGGGGGACACAATTCATCCCATAGTGTAGACCTACCTGACGTTTTAATTGGTGGGAAAAAATTAACATAAGATTAGTTTAGAGGTTATTTCTTAATGTCCAGGTAATTAAGATATTCGTGATCACTTTTTTATTATTTACTTATAATATTATTAATTATGATCAGATCATGTGGCCTATAAAAGTCTGTACTTTAATAATGCCTGTCAAAGTTTCTTTGGTGAACAAACACAGATATATTTTGCTAGTTCCCATGAGGCAATCTAAAGTAACCTGGGGAATCTAGGTGGTTTTTAAATCAGTTGCTTTTGTGGTGTTACATCACTACTTCTTGAGTAAGTGGAGGGAAATGAAACTCTAACTGGCCAACCTGGTTTCTCTGACAACAGCTTAGTTCACCCTTCTTGGGGAGGGCAATTCTGAAACTCCAGACTAGAAAAGGCTTTTAGATTATGTGTGAACATCTCTCTCTCTCTCTCTCTCTCTCTCTCTCTCTCTCTCTCTCTTTCTCTCCCCCCACCCCTCTCTCTCTCTGACCCCTATCATGCTTTGTGATCAAGAGATGGCTATAAAGTTATTACTCTGGACAAAGACCAAATTTCCATTCTAACATCAATCCTAATACCAATATTGCCCTATATAATGCATGTTTGTGTGAAGCTTAAAATCAGTCCATTCAGTATTTTTCTTCTGGTAGGTGGGTTTTAGTTCCTTTAGGATCAGGCTCATGGTCTCTGGTGGGGGCCCGAGCTGGGGGGAATGGGGGAGTAGAAGGGTGAAATTTGCTTTAAAATGAGTATGGGCGCAAGCGTCCGCTTGTGTCTGCTTTGATTTTCTTTGCAGGGAGAGCCCCAGTTCCACAGAACCACATTCCCTGTCTAGTTTCTCATTCTCTCTTAATTCTCAAACAGGTATTAGTTTCTATTAGATAATCAGATGATAAAATCATTTTCAGAAGGGGTCAGCTTTCTTGATGAACCATGGAAACCCTTGAACCCTCAGCTATCCTGAGGTTATAGTGTGGTTTGTGCAAAGAGAAACTGGTCACAGTCTGCCCTAAGTAGCAAAAACAGGCACCACGAGAGGCTGTATGACTGCATGAATCCAGCAAGTGCTAGAGAAGTGTTTTCCTGAGATGCTCATTTGGTGAAACTCAAATGAAAGTAAGTGATAAAGGGAAGAACATCTTCTACTCCAGCCTGGCAGGAGTTGTAGGATGAAGTGAAGTTGCTTTGCTGATAGTGGAAGATGGCGGCTTATGCTCTCGTGTACTATATTTTGCCAAATGGGTATTTAGAATCTGATTTGGGAGGAAATGAAAGTATGACAACTGGCAAGGGTGAGGGAGATCTACAGAAATTTGCATTTTCTCTATATTTCTAAGATCTTCATGTCAATCTAGTGCTTTCAAACAGCGTCCAGTTTACCTACCAGCATTTTAAACACGTCCTTGGGTCTGTTTCTCATATGAAAACCTACGTAGCTGCACCCATGCCAGCCAAGTTCTTTGTTTTCATTCAAGTTAGTAAGTGTTTTTGCTAAGCACTTCCCTCACCTTCCTTCCTCTTTGGGCCCCTTCCCCTCCACCCACCTGCCTTCTCCTCCGCCCCCGCCCCAAATGGAGTGGGATGTATTTTACTGATGCTTTATGGAATTCTCATTAGGGACGATCCTTAGCACTGCCAATATGGTTGACTTGTAGAATTCTCAAGGAAGCTTTAACCATTTGGAGATCACGTGTTTTTTGTTTGTTTCCCCTCCTGTGCACCCCCCCCCCCCCCACACACACGCAGATCATATCTATACAGCAGTATCTGGTACCTCTACTCTTGGTACCTCTATACAGCTGAAAGATCAATGCCTGGGGCTGATTATTTGTCAATTGCAGCAAGATTCATAAACTCTTCCTGTTGTTTCCACACCTTCCATCTGCTGACCTGGACTGGATTTTGGGGGTTCTTGCAAAGCCCTTATGTTTATTGTAGGCCAATGTGGAGCCGGAGGAAGAGCTCTCACCAGAAGATGGGAAATTCCAGCCCTCAGCCTTGCGTCTGCCATGCTCTCACTGGCTTTATGGCCTTGGTGGGTCATTTCACTTCTCTGGGCTCAATTTCATCATTCGTTAAAGAAAAGGACGGGCCTGTTAGCAAAAACTGGCTCCAACGGCCCTTTCAGCTGTGGCGGCTCCATGATAGGTCATCCTTGGCCCACTCTTGTTTTGCTTCCATTGGGCTTTGCCTCCATGAATTCCTTCTGTTCATCCTTTCCCAAATTTGTACGTCCCGGAAGATGAATCATCCTCTCAAGTTGGTCTAGTCAAAGTGTGTATCCACTTTGTTCTGAAGAATAACTCACTCCAAAGACATTAGACGTCATCTCTGATTATGCCAGTCAGCTCATTTCAGCTATTCTTATGAGGCCTGAGCCCCACCACCACACTAAGCTTGCCAAGAATTGGGGCGTGGCTCCCACAGCTATGCTTGAGGTCTGCTTCCCAGCCCTGTCTGTCCTTCCTGGGTTAGCCAGCAGCATTCTAGGAACAAACCCCCTCCGCTCAGCCATGCTTTTCTAAAGTCCAACTCATTTTCTGAATCTCACACTTCTCCCCTCCCTGCTGATCCTGGCAAGATGAAATTCGTCAGGCCCTGTAAGTCCCTGTGGGCATCTGCAGGTGGTTAGGCTGTTGGTTGCTCTTGGCTGCTTCTCTAGATATTTGTAAATGCTTTTGATTTGAAAAACATGCTAACTTTGAGTTTTGAGGTGTTTGTAATTTCAGCCCAAGGCCACTGGCTTAGCAGTGGAGTTGTCAAACAGCCCATAAATAAACGATCTGAAAGGAAGAGGTGGGGCCAGAAAGGCAGTTACAGAACTGGGAGCCAAAAGAAGCAGTTTCTGTTTAGTGACTTTTAATAGCCCAGACTATGTGTGCTTATTCTCTGGACTCTGGGAATGGAGGACAAATTAACTTGCTATGGATTCCAACAAATGGGCTATAGTCCGGCAAATTTAAACCTATGCTGTGCCTGACGCCTTCAAGGCTGACCTACTTCATGGCCACTCCCAGAATTGTGGAATAGTTTATGACTTGCCAGGATAACTATGTCTTACCTTACAGCAACCCAGCTCTTCTAGGATGGGTTGTTCTTTCATCCCTAGTACCTTCTGACTACAGATGACATAGGGCTTGAACCAATCCTATCTAATCTCCATTGGCTCATCTTTAAAATAAAATAGGATGCCCTTAGAGATGGGATGCTTATCCAAATGCAGTCGTGTTACTACTTTTGTGGTATCAGATGTATTAGTCAGCTTAACTGCAGTAACAAAACAGTCTGCAAATCTCAGGGGCTCATGCTAACACATTTTCATTTCCCCCTTGTATTACACGGTACTGGTTGCACATCGGTTGCTACAATTCTACTCCAAGTGTCTTTTCTTTCCAAGAGTCAGCGAAGGAGCAGCCCTTAGTTGGGACATACCATTTTTGCGGCAGAGAGAAAAACAGGGAATTGGCTGAAAAAAATGTGATACTTCAAAGTGTTTGCTTGGAACTGGCACACTGTCACCTCAGCTTACATTTTCACTGGCTCAGGCAAGTCATATGGCGAAACCTTTATCAGAGAAGAATACTCCACCTACCAAGAGGCACAACAAGTCACCTGGAAATGAGCTGGGATGTGTAATCACCTTACAGGGGCAAGAGCCAATATGGAGAACAATACCATAAACCATCATATGGGGCTGACAGACTAGACGTGTAACTTCATGAGAAAGGTCAGGTTCCGGTGAGAAGACTGATCCATAAATTTATCTTTCCTATCCTTGAGTGCTGTCATATAAAGGTGATGAAGTTCTCTCTGGTTGTCACATTTGGGGAGGCCTATACTAGTGTTCCATTTATGAGATAAAGCCTGGGTTCGTTCTGACTCCCTTTTGGTTCACTGATGCCTGCTTTATACCATATCTCCTCTACTGTGAGCTGGTTCCTTTTGTTTGATTTCATCTTTTGATTTCATTTGGTAGCTTTGGTGTTTATGAAAGTTCACTTTGCTCTTCTTTTGGCTGACTCTGAAACAGTGCTCTTGCCTCTGCAAAATCACTGTGGTTTGGAGCCAGGCCAGAAGATGCAGGAGTCAGCATATGTGGAGACCCGAGTATTTTGGCTGCAATACAGCTTCAAGAAGTAGAGTGAGATATAAAAATAAATGCGTCTATGTCTCTGATTTTAATGAAATGTTTGATTGATAAATTCATTCATGTTCGAACACTTAACATGAATAAATATCTCTGATTTTAGATAGATTACAGAAATTAACATTTTTGCTCACTTTCCATTGGCAAATTTTTTTTGGATTATCTTGATGTTTTTTGAGTGTGTCTTTTTCATGGGACATACAGCCTAGATGGTGAAATGATTTTTCTTGATTTTTAGGCTTTCTTGGAAGTCTAAAGGAGGACGGGTGCTTCTGACTTGTGGCAACAATAAATTCTTAGAATAAAATGTGAAATAGGAGAAAAATCTGATTTCAGTGTAGAATAATCATAGAATTTCCCTCTCCGGAAATCAAAATGATTTCCATATATGCGAAACATCTTTGCTAATAAAGTGAAATAAACCCTCCTGTAATTCTTTCTTTTTATTGGCTTGTTTGAAAAACAATATATAGGTATTGTAATACAGAATGTCTGTAAAATATTTTACCATATCTACACGTGTACTGGCACCAAAATCCGTGGTCTTTTATCAGAAATGGAATTGCATGGGGGATGGCCGAGTGGCACATTGGTTAAGAGCTGGCCTGGGATGCCAGAGGGCCCCGGTTCGGATCCCACATATGATGGCCAGTGACACTGCCCTCTACAGCTAAGATGCTGAACAACAGCTCAACCTGGAGCTGGGCTGCTGTGAGTCGCAGGCGACGGT
>NW_017731583.1:1308594-1316511 GCF_001890085.2 Hipposideros armiger
TCTCAGTGGCTCACAGCAGCTCATGAAAGCACATGCCAGCTGCCGGCCAGCCCCACTGCAGCCCCACTGTAGCCTACGCCGTTGCCAGCAACTCACGGCAGCCCAGCTCCAGGTCGAGCTGTTGTTCACCGTCTTAGCTATAGAGGGCACAGCGTCACTGTTCCGCATGTGGGATCAGAACTTGGGCCCTGCAGCTCAGAGCTGGTGTCCCAAGCCAACTCCTAACCAATGCGCCACTTGGCCGGCCCCGTAGGAACCTAACCTTAATTTCCAATATTTTCCACTTTTTTAGTTTGTCTATGAATCATTAAGTCCCTCAGTGCCTTCCTTCCACCATACCAACCAAAGGAGTAGTCTCTTAGACTCAGAGATGTAGAACATAAATATATTGACAATAACATACTTACAATGAGAATGCTTTTCTCTAAAAAGGATTATGCTAACACACTTTATATAATTATGATGTATTTGTTCTTCAGTATTCATGTTCTCTTCTAAAAAAAATACACTGTGATTAGAGGATGGCAATATCTATCCCAAAGCAAGGAAACTTATTTTAAGTGCTGCAATTATGTCAATCATATCATGAAACCATCAATTGTGACTAAGTGTCAAAATGTGCTGTATTTCTTTAGACATGCCAAAGATGATGAATTCCCAAGATAACTGGCTGAGGTGTCTTTTCTAAGCTGACATATTTGATATAATTCCCAGATAACTCACATGCCCAGAGAGATTCACATTATGCAACTCATCCTTGAGCAAGAGGCAATGGAGCGCTTCTCAGCCACTCAATGTTTAGGTGAGCTGCTGATTGTTTAGCCAGCCGAATCAAGTTAACCTTCTTCTCGAGGATGGCAGCATTCATTAAAAAAAAAAAATTATTGACTGCTTTCTATATGCCAGACACATTTGCATGTGTTGGGGACTCCCAGTGAATAAAACTAACATGTGCCCCCTCCCACCCCTGAATCTTGGGGAGCTTACACTCTAGCATTAGGCAGCAAAACAACATATTCTGAAAAACAAGCTTGGTTACTTTTTAAGGCTTAACTAGTTCAAAAGTGTCAGAGTATAGATTTGTATATTAAACATCTTTTAAAAGGTCTTAGGCATTTGTCAAAGTCAGTTTATGTTATTAATCTACTGCATTTCTGACAAGTAATTTCTTGCTGTTTGTCTTTCAGTCCCTATTTTTGTAATATATTTGCAAAGTCAGGAAACATCAGATAAACTTTAAAACAGTATGTTAATTAAAATTTCAAATTATTCAAGCAATATGTTAATTAGATTTTCAAATAGGCTCAAGATGCTTTCAGATGAGTTGAATTTGCTCTAGATTTAAAGCAATGGGCTGAATTGCTAACCTGGGGTGGGGGTTGGGGACGGACCAAAAAAAACCTCTAATAAAACACTACTCCAAAATTTTGACTGCTCCAAAATTCTAGAAGTGCAGGGAAAATTGTACAATTATTGTACATTTTAAAGGGCCTGAAAGTTGAAGAAATAGAGACTTGAGTGTTTTGTTTGACACTATGACTGACACATTGACCAAAAGGAGTTCATCCTGTTTCCTGACTTTGTGGGATGCCCACCGCAATAAGGAAGCAGACACTTTCCGATAGTTCACATATTTCCCTTGTTTTATCTCCCCTTTATTCTTTCTACATTGTGGAACAGAGGCCAAGATTGGCTGATAGAAAAAGATGAAATGGAATGACGATTTTTCTCTAGGACACCGTTTACCTCAATTTAGGCAATGGAGATCTGTTTTAATGCAAATAGATCGGAAGCCTATCTTCTGGCTCTATACCAGTCAGCAAAGAACTTTATGATGTGAGGCAATCTGCTTCTCTTAGTGTCCTCTATAACGTGAAGAGTTGGAGGGTAGATGTTTTTTAAATCCCTCCTTGTGCGATCATCATGTGATTCTACTCCAAACGTGTCCTTTTGAACTTGGGAAAGGGGAGGGGGGGATACCATTTCTTTCCACTTTTTTGATGTCCCTGCCCATATTTATCATCCGTTTAAGGGTTTAGGTTCATCATTCATGCCAACAACAATTCTTTCATGCTTTATTAATAGAGAGCTAGAAAGTCAGGTGACTCTTCTCTTAATTAGCAGTTGTATGAAAGAGTGAGAAAGGTACAAATTGTGGGGGAGAACAAGGGCAGTCCCCCATTACTTGTTATTCAGGATTTTGTGGCTTGTGGCTTGTAATTATTATTGACTATTTTAAGTACTCAAAAAAAATTGTAAGTACTTTCACAAAAGAGAGTTTCCAGAACTCACAACTACATTGAGTTCTTGTATTTTTATGGTTGGAAAATATAAATTAATTTTGTTAAAGGTGATTCATTTAACATCAGGAAGGTACGGCTTAGGATAGTCCGAATGTTTTAACGTATTGTTCCCCAGGAACTTTCACATGGGTATCTCAAAAAGTGAAGGAAGCTAAACTGGGAGGTCCCCCAAAAAGTCTATAGGCAAACCAGGGCATATGGCAAAGGGTGCTACTTTTATACATACTTTATCCAGCAGGAAAGCTGAAAATATTATTTTCATAGTCAAATGATTTAAATAGTAATGGTTTATTTACTCTCCCCAAGTGTTGCTGGGAAATATGCTAGATTAAAACACAGGCAACTGAGTTTCTGTTTCTGATCTTCCAGCTTCTAGGGTAGTAAGTCTTTCTCCATGCGCTCATCTTGGCAAGCGTCTCTGCAGGCCTTTTTCCAGAGAGACAGGAAACAATGATGACAGAGTCAGGCAAGCCCAGGCCCTACATGAGCCTCCTCTGTAATTTTGGAGAGTCCTGGAAACTGGACCATCAGCCCTAATTACCTCTGTCAGAAATCCTGTGCGCGTTAGGCCTCATTTCTCAACAGCTTGCCCGAGCCGTGCCCCTAAAAAACAGCTCAGACCTGCTTCACACGGGCATACATTCTGGCAGCTGACGAGGGTGAACTCATTTTAGGCATGTCTTTCTGCAAACAACTGAAAGATCCACTGTTGTAAGCACAGACCTGGCCCAGCTATGTTATAGCTGCAAACTGTCTCACTTGTGCAATGCTAGAGAAGGTACACACTTTCACCTCCTAGCAGATCTTGGTCAGATAAATGTCAGCGAACTTCCAGCTCTCTGCCCACTCTCTGCAAACTCAACCACCGAAACCACAACCACCTCCACCACTATTACAACAAAATGAATTTCAGTGGTTCGACGTCATTCCTAAACTGTTTCTCAGAGCCATCAAACTAACTGGAACAAGCAAACTAAGCTTCTTATGCCATCAATGCCACTATTTGAGTTGCTAAGTGGGGTCCTATGTATTTTGTCCACTCTTCAAATGCCAAACTGTGAGGACCATTATAAAACAATGGTGATTGTATAGACAAGAAAACCAAGGTTAAAAGTAATTGCCCAAAGTTACAGCCAGTCCTAATTTCTTCACTCTTTCATTCCATACAAGGCAGTCAAATGTTAACAAGCACAAAACCATATTTTTACCAATACTTTATTTTCAACCTAGAATTTTGAGCTTTTTTTTGTAGATAATCAATTTATTTAAATTTCATGATAAGAATACTATTAAAGGTTGTGTTATGTTACTACATCTGAGTGATTATATGCTATAAAGGATATGATGATGTGACTTGCAAATGATTCTGAGAACTATTCCATGAATATGCCTAAAATTTGTTATTTCTAACTAATTGAAATTTTGTATTCAATGGTTTATGAAAGACAAAATGAACCACACATTTTTATTTGATGCTTTTTAATTAATTAATTAATTTATTTTGTATTAGTTTCATGTGTACAAAACAAGATAATAATTAGACATTTATACCCGTCACAAAGTGACAACCACCCCCAAGTCTACTACCCCTCTAGCATCATATATAGCTGTTACATACCATTGACTATATTCCCAATACTGTAATTTATAGCCTGTGAGTATATAAACATATATATTCAATTATAGTTAACATTCAATATTATTCTACATCAGCTTCAGGTGTACAACACAGTGGGTCAGGTATCACAGTCTATGAAGTGATCCCTCCATAAGTCCAGCACCCATCTGGCACCCTATATAATCTACATTATTGATTATATTCCCCATACTGTATTTCACACCCTCATGATTCTTTTGTGATTAACAATTTGTACTTTCTAATCCTTTCATCTTCTCCCCTATCCCTCAACCCCTCCCATCTAGCAACCATCAGTTTTTTTCTCTGTATCTCTGAGTCTATTTCTGTTTTCTTTGTTCATTTATTCTGTCCTTTAGATTCCACATATAAGTGAGATCATATGGTGTTTGTCTTTCTCAGTCTGACTTATTTCACTTAGCATAACATCCTCTAGGTCCATCCATTGTTGCATCCGTTGTTGCAAATAGTAAGATTTCATTCTTCTTTATGGCTGAGTAATACTCCATTATATAAATGTACTACATTTCTTTATCCAGTTGTCTATCAATGGGCATTTCAGTTGTTTCCATATCTTGGCTACTGTGAATAGGGCTGCAATAAACATGGGGTGCACATATTTTTTTGAATTAGTGTTTTGGATTTCTTTGGATAAATGCCCAGGAGTGGAATTGCTAGGCCATAAGATAGTTCTATTTTTACTTTTTTGAGGAGCATTCATTCTGTTTTCCATAGTGACTGCACCTATTTCCAAGCCCACCAGCAGTGTATGAAGGTTCCCTTTTTTCTACATCCTCACCAACACTTGTGTGTTGATTTATTTATGGTGGCCATTCTGACAGGAGTGAGGTGGTATCTTATTGTGGTTTTTATTTGCATTTTCTGATGATTAGTGACATTGAGCATCTTTTCATATGTCTGTTGGTCATCTGTATGTCCTCTTTGGAAAAATGTCTCTTCATGTTCTCTGCCCATTTTTTAATAGGGTTGTTTGTTTTTTTGGTGTTGATTTGTATGAATTTTTTTTTTCATATCTGAATTTTGGATATTAACCCCTTATCAGATGTATCATTGACAAATATCTTCTCCCATTCAGTAAGATGTCTTTTTGTTTTATTGATGGTTCCTTTGCTGTGAATAAACTTCTTAGTTTGATGTAGTCCCACATGTTTATTTTTTCTTTAACTTCTCTTGCCCAAGGGGATATACCAGTAACAATATTACTAAGGGTAATGTCTATGACTTTACATCCTATATTTTCTTCTAGGAGTTTTATGGTTTTGGGTCTTACATTTAAGTCTTTAATCCATTTTGAGTTTATTCTTGTATATGGTATAAGAAGATGGTCCAGTTTCACTTTTTTTTTTGCATGTATCTGTCCAGTTTTCCTAGCACCACTTATTAATAGACTGTCTTTACCTCAATGTAAATTCTTGCTTCTTTTGTGATAGATTAAATGACCATATAGACATGGGTTTATTTCTGGGCTCTTTATTCTGTTCCATTGATCTATATGTCTGTTTTTATGCCAATACCATGCTGTTTTGATTACTATAGCCTGTAGTATGATTTGATGTCAGGAAGCGTGATACCTCCCACTTTGTATTTATTTCTCAGGATTGCCGTGGCTATTCAGGGTTATTTGATGCTTTTTAATAGTTATGAAGTAAGAAACTGATGAGAAGAATGAACAGACTATACTCTTTAATGCATTTCAGCAAATATTTTTTAAGAACTAACTGTTTGCAGGCTACTTTGTTAGCTAAAAGGTATCTGATCATTAGAATGCTCAGTTTTAAGAGAAATTATTTTATAGGTTTATCAGGGGCAGTATCTTTCCCCCCTCCCAGTTTTATTAAGAAATAATTGACATACATCACTGTACAAGTTTAAGGTGTACAACATGATGGTTTGATTGACATATATTGTGAAGTGTTTACCACAGTAGGTTTACCATCCATCCCCTCATATAGATAGAATAAAAGGAAAAGAAAAATCATTCTTGTTGTGATGAGAATTCTTAGGAGTTACCTATATATAATACAGCAGTGTTAGCAATAGTCATCATGTTGTAAATTACATCCCTAGGGCTTATATCCACTTGAACCTGGGGTTTGTTAGAGTAAATATTTATGGAATCATGTCCACTGGGAATTATGGGATGTGGTAGCCATCTGGGACCTGTTGATTTTACAAATGAAGCAACTGAGGCTAAGTGAAGTTGTGTCTTGCTGAAAGCTTCTAAGAGTGAGCTGGATCTGAAACTCAGGTTCTCGAAATTCAAAACATTTGCTAATATCAGCAAACTCCAGGTCGTTTTCTAAAGAAAAAAGTTCCTCCACCTGCCAGCTTTGCAAAATTTATGCAGGAATATTAATTTGAGGTTGGCTGGTCTTGAGGCTATGCCTCTGCAGCAAAGGACTGGAATATGCAGAATATTTTTCCTATCAAGAAATGACACTGAACATCTCACCAGAGAAGATATACAAATGGCACATAAGCATGTGAAAAGACATTTAAGATCATATGTCGTTGGGGAAATGCAAATTAAAACAACAATGAGATACCACTATGCACCTATTAGAATGGCAAGAACACTGATGACAACAAACGCTGGTGAGGATGTGGAGCAAAAGGAACTCTCAATCATGGCTGGTGAGAATGCAAAATGGTACAGCCACTTTGGAAGACACTTCGGTGTTTTTTTCTGAAACTAAACGTATTCTTATTATACAATCTAGCATTCGTGCTCCTTGGATTTACCCAAAAGAGTTGAAAGCTTATGTTCACACAAAAACCTCCATACGGATGTTTATAACAGTTTTATTCAAAGCTGCCAAAACCTCGAAGCAGCCAAGATATCCTTCAGCAAGTGAATGGAGTAAGATACTGTGGCACAGCCAGGCAATAGAATATTATTCAGCAATAAAAAAGCTATCAAGCCCTGGAAACACATGGAGTAAACTTAAATGCATATTACTAATTAAAAGACACCAAGAGTGAACCCTAATGTATACTATGGACTTTGGGTGATTGGTGATTATGTGTCAGTGTAGGTGAATCAACTGTGATAAACATACATTCGTGAAGGGGGTGCTGACACTGGGGGAAGCTACGCATGAGTAGGGACAGGTATGGGAAATACCTGTGCTTCCTCTCAGTTTTGCTGTAAAGCTAAAATTGTTCTAAAAATAATGAGTGTTAAAATAATTTTTCAAAGAAGAAATAAAAGTGGAAACTATAGTCATAGTCACATTTACAATCACATTTTAAATGGATTGTACAAGGTAAAAAAGTGGGAAACATTTTTACATCTGTCTTAAGAATGTCCACATGAAAATTTCTTATACTTCAAAAGCCTTGTCATAAGGAAGGTGAGAAAGTGTAGGCAGTGAACTTTGTTTTGACCTCTGGTAAGTACGTGGGATTTATCACTTTCCAACAGAAAAACTTTGGTTTATGCCTTCCATCTCAATGGCTTATAACTACACTTCTTGAGTTCATTAAAAATAAAATTTGTCCGATGTTATTTCATGCAGCAACCAATTAGCCATTTTCCCTCTACTATATAATGATTCTTGTTCACGTGAAGGAGAATACATATTACTGAATGATTATTTTTTTCCAATAGAATTTTTGTCTTGTGGCCACATGAATTTCTAATCAGGGTAGTCACTAAATTTTTTGTATGAGTAACTTATCTTTCTTATATTAACAGACATTAAGATCCCTATTCACATTTTTTATTTTCAGTTTATTCACTATTTGATACAGTAATACTGAATCTTTATTCATAAGAGGAAGAGCTTATTTCCCCATTTTCATCATAGTTCCCAAAGTGCTTTTTTTGGATGATTTCATTTCTTCTTCCAAGAAGAAAATTGGCTAACCGCCCCTTCAAAGTTATGTCCTACAGCAAGTGTTTCAATGTTTTGCTTAGTCACAAATGAGAAACAGAAATCTTTCCTTCTGTGTGGA
>NW_017731583.1:1317761-1318664 GCF_001890085.2 Hipposideros armiger
TTAGGTATTAATTAATTCAGTGATGAACATTTACATTGTATTTCCTTGCAATGATAAAATATGGACGTAAGGTAGCTGCTAGCTCCATGGTGCGTTTGTGTGGATTAGAAAAAGACGCACTTCTGTGAAGGACTTCTTCCATGGGCACCTCCAGTTCCACTCGCCACCAATCTCCACCTCACTGTTTCCTGGGAGGCTGAAATGCATATGTATCATGTCAGTGTACTCTCCATCCGACCGGTCTAGCTTTTGGTTGGTTCAGCCAATGAGAGCAGCAGCAAGAAAGTGGAAGGCGGAAGTAAGGAGAGCTATTTATTTAGTCCCCAGGCGCTCTTCCTGCCAGCTTGCTGGAGGTTGGCTTCCGCTCTGAAGCTTTCTCTCTCCCTCAGGCTCCTACTTCCCTCCTCTAATATCTGCTCTCTTTCTTGCCCTTCTAGAGTCCTGGGACACTACATTATCCTCTCTAATTTCTCTACACCATGCTCTACCTTTGTAAGGAGCTTATTGATTAGCCTCTGCTCAAATTGCCCAATTTGAGTGCACCAAAATTTCCTGCTAGGACTGAGATACTTTTTTCTTGACAGATACAGGCGCACACCAGGATGTTTGGTTTGTTGACTGGAGCAAATGATCACACCCCCACCCCACCCCCACCCCGATTCCCTGCAACCTTGTCAGGGTGCCCAGTGCAGGCCACAGCCTACACAATAAATGGCAGCCTTGGTTGCAACCAAAATGAGTGTGTGTGTGTGTGTGTGTGTGTGGGGGGGGGTCTTTCTGTGCTTTCATGAATGCCAGAGGATAAATGATTAGCAGTAGAGTTATTGGGTCAAAGGTTACACATACTTTTTAACTTTGAAAGAATTTGCCAAATGGCTATCTAAAAATAAAACCTGAATTTAC
>NW_017731583.1:1321409-1323911 GCF_001890085.2 Hipposideros armiger
TAGTATCCTACTATGTGGATTTACCACAATTTGTTTATCCACTCGCCTCTTCATGGGCATTTGGGTGGTTTCTAGTTTTTAGTATACGTGCAAGTTCTCCACTTATAAGGAAAAAAAAATCATATGCTGAGGTTGTTAAGATCTATGGTAAAAACAAATCTTCTATCTGTAAAATTGCCCAATTTATAAATTAACTTTATCATAGGTATGTATGTATAGGAGAAAATGTATATATAGGGTTCAGTGCTATCCACGGTTTCAGGCATCCACTGGGTATCCTGGAACATACTGCCCATAGAGAAAGGGGGACTCTTTACCTGTATTATTTAATCTTCACAACAAACATATACAGAAGTTCTGTTACCTATATTTCTCAGAGCAGAATACTGACAGTCTGGGAGATTGAATAACTTGCCCAAAGCTATGTGGTTTATAGGTGCAAAGTCAGGATTGCAGGATATCTGTCTGACTATGGACCCCACTGTCATTTCTCTATGAACAGAGGCAGTTCAAGAATATCAATGTTCCTGCATATGGATTACAGTTTTTTAACACCTCAATGAATTCTTAATGAAAGTTACTTTTTAAAATACCTTGCTACCTAAATAACAACATGGGCAAAAATCAGAGTTCCTGGGATTTTCCAAAGGAAGTGGCCTTCATAAAATATTGCCTATTGTGCCATTTCTCTCAGGGTTAATTTCTTTTCCATTTCTCTTGAATACTCATGATGTCTATAAAGTACGAAGGAAGAAAATGCCGTTCCTTTTTTTCCCAAGGACTTTAGACTAACGGACTTCAGAACGTGAAGTCATAGAAAAAGTGTAGACTTTGGAATCAGACTGAGCCTCTAAACCTGACTGTGATACTAAAGATCTGAGAACTTTGGGGCAAGTTCTTAATTAAACTGTGCCCTGAACTATTAAATGGAGATAATCCCACCTCCTTCATGGGACCTGATAATCAAAACACCAAGATAACACGTGAAGACCTTCTGTCTCGGAGCCTGGGGCACAGGAGATAGCCAGTCAGTGTACCTCCTTCCTCTTCCCCACTTTTCCAACCACGATGATGTCACTGACACTGAGACAGTCAAGCAGGGCAGAGCATGGACCACATAGGGGAGATGCTAAGAGTTAGCCCTGTTTTGAGGTAATTTGAGGATTTATACATAAAGTGATGCTGTGCAGTAGTATTCAAAAAAGTGAGACACCCCAAAATCAATACGATTTAGTAGGTGTGTAAAATACAATTCCAAAAGTTTAGGAGAGAAGGGGCATGAAGAGACATGGATGACAGGCGTTGGGGCCAAACTAGGCCTTGTGACTGATTGCAGGAATCCTGCTTTCTGCTGGAATGAGCCAAGGGAAGGTTGAAGAAAATTCACGTATCAGGAGGAGCTGGAATCTGGGTGCAGCCTCCTGGCACGCCGTTTGTCCTGCACTTCCAATTTCTGGAGGCTGTGTCTACGTGATTTTGCCTGCCGCATACCTCAAATCAATCATCTCTCTTTTTGAAATTGCAGCAAACTGTCCAATCTTTTCTTGTTTGTTTTCATTAGGATTTCCTTTGCTTTATCACTGGCAGGAAAAAAAGTTATCCTTTGAGATTTCCTCTGGGACACGATTATTTTTAGTCACTACAATTTAATGAATTTGCGAGGATTTCGTCCTGATGTATCTATTTTTTTTTTTCATTCTTAAACCCAGTTCCTTTGTGTTGGGCTGTTTTTCTCTTGGATACTTTCGAATAATTATTTTTAAAAACTGTCTGCAGCATATATGTGTGTGTATGGGTTTGTGCGTTGTACGTATCATTGATCATAAATATAGTGCTTATGCTTATTTTTGTGCGTCCTAGCATTACATGCTAAGATGATAATCTGCTGCTTCTTACTCCCTCTGCCACTGTCAGCTCAGTTCAGGCCGTTAACGTTTCTTGCTCTAATAACCATACCAGTCTCCTGGTTTACTCTTCCTGCCCCTCACTTCCCAGTCTTCTAACACACTGAAACCAGAGCAACCTTTTCCCAGAGAGAAAATCTGATCATATCTGTTTAGTTTCTTTCAAGGACATTCTCAGAGTCGGGTAGCATGATCTGGCCCCTGCTGTCCCTTCAGACCCTCTCATGCATTCCACGTGCTCTGTCCCAGTCACACTGCCGACTTAACAGTTATCTAAAGGCCTTTTTCCCTCTCGCTCTCCTCCTGCCCTCTGCACCTGTTACTCTCTCTATCTTGGCAAGCGCGTCCTCAGCTCAGAGGCTCTTTTTTTGCCTGCTTCATCCCCTCAACTTGATCAGGACCTATCTTAGACATCCATTCTCGCTGGGGGCCTTCTCTACAAGGGGTTCTGTGCTCTTTCATCACTCCTGTTTGCTGGGCCTATCATTGAAAGTATGCTCTTTTCACATTATTCGACGGCCCTATCAGGGCAGGGCCCTGCCTTGTGAAGGAGGCATTCAATAAATACTTGTTAAGTGAGTGGTGAATGAATGAAGGC
>NW_017731583.1:1325501-1329846 GCF_001890085.2 Hipposideros armiger
GAATTGATTGTTTGGTTCCTTGGTAGGAGCTCGAAAAACACGACATCTTTAAAATCCCACCACACTGATAGCATAACCTTCTTCTGATGAATGTCTGCTTTTGATGTCATTTGAGGCGAATCATCACGTTGGGACCAAGACCGTTTGAGCACAACATTGTTGTAAACAATCCACTTCTCATCACCAGTTATCAGTCACTTCAAAAAGAATCATTTTCCTCATGTTTAATGAACATATTGCAGATGCTTATATGCACTGTCAAATGAATTTCTTTGAGTTCATGCGGAACCCAAATATCGAGCTTGCATACGTATCCCAGCTTCTTCAGGTGGTCATGAATGCTTGAATGATGGATGTTCAATGTTTATGCAATCTCTTGTGTCATGTAACGTGGGTTTGACTTGATCAATGCCTTTATTTTGTCGTCATCAACCTCGGTGGACCTCCCTGACTGAGGAGAGTCGTTGAGATCAAAATCACCAGCATGGAATTTCGTGAACCATCATTGGCACTGACTTTCTTGTAAAACATTGTCACCGTAAACTTTATGCAACTTTTCACAAGCTTGACGTGCGTTCTTCCCTTTATGGAAGTAAAACAGTAAAATATGGCAAAATGCACAGTTTGGTCTTCCATCTTCAAATTGTTGTAAAATCTCCAAAACTCAACCAAATTGCTCAATTTTTTTTTAGAATGAAGCTAGAACTGTCAGCTGTTAAATGGCATAGCAATAACATAGGTGTGAATGACTCTAGTACTTCCAAAAATGAACTAGTGCCTCTGTTGCAAACACACATCATGACTTTTCTGACAACCTAATACTTTAAATCATCTGTAGATTACTTTTAGTACCTAATTCAACATCAATGCTATTTAAATAGCTGCTTTACAGTATTGTTTAGGGAATAATGACAAGAAAAGAAGCCTGTACATGTTTAATACGGACACAACCATCATAAGCCTAACTGCACAGTACATGTCAGCAAAAATGTAACTTTTTTTCCAAATATCTTTGATTTGCAGTTGGTTGAATCCAGGGCCACTGAGGGTCACAGTTCTTCAACCAGAGGAAAAACCAGAGGAAATTAAGCAATGATTTCTAAATGTTAGAGGTTAGTAACTATGATAACTATACCTAATGTAGTAATATAGATGACTGGGTGTCTGAGTGTAATCTTCTTTAAAGTTAGATTTTTGGTATTTTGAGAAAAACATTAACTAAATTAAAAGAATACTCTTGTATGTTTTCTTGGACTTAGTTACCTCTGTCTATAGGAAATAGGTTTCTGGATAGGGAGGCCATGTTCAGTGTAACATGAGCTACATAAACGACCACGTATGAGAACCTGCCCTTGCCTGAGGCTGTGTGGTGCACTGGTTAAACACCGAGGTTAAACACCTCGGGTCAGGTGGCCTGGGTCTTCATCCTAGTGTTAGCCAGTAACTTAAAGGACATTTCCTACTTCCCTAATGCTATTTTTATAAAGCTAAGCCTGCAAACATACTCAATTTTATGCATGTCATAATTGTGACAGATCTCTTCATACTTAACGACAGTTGAAAGCACATGTGGCTATTTAAGTATGGGGCTCATTTAAAAATTGTGTGATATGTTACAAGTATCGTGTAGTTTCATACCAGGCAGTATGATGGACCCTGGACCCTGTCATGCCAAGGAGCCTGAAATAAGCTTTACCTCACTTTAGAATCCCACTCTTCTTTCCATCTCCTAGAGACTAAATCCTACAAGAGGAACTAAGTTGCATTACAGTTAAATGCATTGCCATATAAAGAGCACATAGCACAGAGCCTGGCCCATAGAAAATGATCAATGGACAGTTTTTGCGCTTAACTGTTCTTGTTAGCGGTAGAGGCGTTTGTCTTTGCAATACATGTTGGATGCTTTAATGGGTTGTTTATGATTATAATCACATCTACAACTCAGAAGAGCCATGAGGCTTAGGTGATATCATCTCCGTGTCTAGATGAAAAAAACTGGGGCTCAGAAAAGTTCGGGAATTTGTTCTTGAACTTGTGTGGGTAGAGCCTGCATTTAAGCCAGGTTGGTCAGTACTGGAGTCCATCCCCCACACCTCATGGTCACTCCCCTGCTGATCTCTGACCTTCCAAGGGCGGCCAAGCAGGCTTTAGCATGAGGGGGCTCTAGAAAAACATTCTCCTGTTCATCTTCCCCTTGCCAGGTTTTGTGTTTTATATTTTAATAACCCGATTAGCAAGCTGGAATCCATATTTTATATACATATATAGTATTTATATATACATCCTTGTCTCAACTCAAGGCTAGCACTATCTACTTTCATTAAAGCAAATTCCCACATACCAAGTAATATCTTTCCTAGAATTTCATTACAAAATTGGAAATCTGTTCCTTAAATATTCTGACCACAAGATTGAACATACCTCACATGTGAGCAGCAACAAAAGTGTAAACAACCGCTTATTAAGAGGTAAATTTAATAAATTTTGATTTACATGTTGAAAACTCAGTGATGTAAATCCTAGACATTCTGATAGGAAACAAAGCTTAAAAGTCTGGAGCCATTTTCAAATGTGACCGCCCTATAAGAATTGCCTTGGAGAGGCATGAGACAGTAACAACAACGGATAAAACAAACAAACAAACAAACAAACAAACAAACAAACAAAAACACCATGTGCCTGGGACTCTCCGCCAAAGTTTGTGTTTTAACTGGTCAAAGACTTGATAGTGTTTGATAGCTCACAGGTGATTCTAATGGACAGTGAAGGCCGAGAATCTGTGGTCTGAAAGAAATTAAGTACCTGGGGCTCTAAAAGACAAACCAATGCTCACAGCTGTCCCGTAACCATTAAAGAATCTTGCTTTCATCTTTTACCCTCCCCAGAGGCTGCCTCCTTCCTTCAAAGCTCCTTGTCTCTTAAGAGTAAAGGTTACTTGTGTTCCATTTCTTCACTCTCCACCCATCTTAAGTCAGCAATCATCATCTCCACCCTCCTGAAACGGATCCTACTAAGCCTCAATCAGTAATCATTTAATATATATTAATATGTAATATATGATCANTAGTATTCATTCTCTCCCTCTTTCTCTCCCTCCCTCCCTCCTCCTTCCCTCCCTCTCTCCCTCCCTCTCATTTGCTTGCTTTGATGAAGTCACCTGCTAGGTTGTGAGCTGCCCTACTGAGGGCATGTGACACAGCCTATGTGGAGCTAAATTCTTCCAACAACCAAATGAGTGAGCTTGGAAGCAGGTCCTTCTCTCCTTGAGCCTTGAGATCACTATGGCCCTAGCAGATGCGCTAGTTTGAGTGTAGCCTGGGAAGACCCCCAGAGGCAGAGAACCCAGCTAAGCCATGTCCAGCTTCCTGACTCGCAAAAGCTGTGAGATATAAAGACGGGGTTGTGTAGGCTGAGATGTTTTGGGACATTTGTTATGCAACAATAAATAACTAATGCACTAGTCCTGCCACAAAATGTTTTTGTTCCTGTAGTTTTGTTATGTTTTAATATTTGATAAAGGAAGTCCTTTCTCATTTTATTTTCTCCAGATATTTTTTCCTGGCTATTCTGGTATATTTAATCTTCCATATAAACTTAATATAATTGTGTCAAATACTTCCCGAAGTCTTGTTCTTTATTTAGTAGATTTTTTGTGTGTGTGAAGGTTGGATTGATAATTTTATAGCTTTGAGTTTTTCTATGTAGGAACATTTACTCAACTCTCCTTTTATGCCTCCTCAGTAAAGTTGTAATATTTTCTTCATATCTGTTTTGCACGTTAATTAAGATAATTCTAAATTATTGTTTTTGTTTTGCTACTGTAAGGTTTTATTTATTTTTTATCTTATGATGTGTATTTTAAAAATTATTCATTTTTATAAATGGCATTTTTTAACCAGCAACTTTAATCTTTTTGTGCAATCATATAATAATCTCCAAATAAGAATTATGCATCTTGGCCCTTTCAAATATATAGACTCCATATTTATTTTTATTTTTTGATTGCATTGAATTTTACTTCCAGAACAATGAATTATAGTAGTGGTGATAGCACCTTTGGTTTGTTCGTGAAATTTGAATGGAAAGTTGAAAATTTTACCATTAAACTTGATGCTGGCTTTTGATGGGATTAAATATAAGAGCTGATCTATTTTGCTTTGTATCAGGGATGGCTGTTGGGTTTTATCTCATTTCTTTTCTGTATATATTGAGATGTTGACCTGATTTTTTTCATGCGAACTACTAATACTGTAAATTACACTAATAGATTCTCTAACATTCAGCAGTGCAGTTAATGATTACATAATATTCCAACTTGTAAAAGCATTGTAGCTTACACTTCTAT
>NW_017731583.1:1335226-1339921 GCF_001890085.2 Hipposideros armiger
AAGTCAGCAATCATCATCTCCACCCTCCTGAAACGGATCCTACTAAGCCTCAATCAGTAATCATTTAATATATATTAATATGTAATATATGATCAATACATAAGACATTATATACTAATATAATAACAGAATATAATCAATACATAATGTATACTAATATAAATATATATTGAAGATTGCTGTGGGTCCTAAGCAGTGCTATTTCATACCTTACTTTTTAGGAATTGATAACATTTTAGAGTTAAATAAAGATTTGGAGATTACCTTGTCCTGCAGTTCAATTAGTGGTAAAAACATTATAGCTCCTGAGGTCATAACACATTATGTTTATTATGCCCCAGGCCCTTCCTATGCATGCCACACTGTAGTAACTTACTTAGTTTTCAGACAGTACTACGAGTGTGGTCATTATTATTCCCATTTTATAGAGGAAGACATAGAAGCAGGAGACATTACGTTACTTGCCACTGTCACAGCTGGGAGTGCACTTAAAAGCCATACTCTTGATATACAATATTGTAGTTAGCAATTTATGCTGTCTAATCTCTTCCCTTTCTCCCTCATACCCACCCCGCTTCCAAATATATATCAAGTCATGGGATATGGAGTCTAGTATAGGGAATAGTCAATGGAATTGTAATAGATGTATATGATGTCAGAGGGGCAATAGATTTGGGGAGGAGGGTTATCACTTTGTGAGGAGTAAAATGTCTAACTATTACATTGTTTTGTACACCTGAAACTAGCAATAATAAATAAATAACTAAAAATTAAAAATTAAAAAAAAGCCATGCTCTTAACTGCCAGTTCCCTACCTGATATAGACAGAGGGTGCCCCCTAAAATGTATACACATTTTAAGAAAGAAAAACTGTATTAAAATTGTAATAATATATACTGACAACAAAAGATGAATACATTTTTCATCTTTTTTTTCACATTTTTTTTAAAGATTTTTATTAGGCATTGGGGGATGGGAACAGCGCTAAGGAATGGGGGAAGGGGAACAGACAAGTTGCTGTCCTTTTGTTCTTCAGTCTAGTTGTGGAGGACGTTGTCACTGGTCCTCATATGTGGGATCCGAACCAAGGCCCTCTGGCGTCCCAAGCCAGCTCTTAACCAACGCGCCACTCGGCTGGCCCCACAAGTCACATTTGACTTCTGGTCCTACAAGTCACATTTGACTTCTGCAATTACAAGAGGTGCTCAAAGTGGTTACCATCAGCGTCTAGACACTTCTGATGACGGCAAACTACTGCTTGAGCAACACTGACCAATGTGTCCACTTGTATACATTTTTTGGCACCCCGAGTACATGTGCATACCTGATAACCTACACCATACTTATACCATGTCTGTGCAAATACATTATTTAACCAGTATATCTTTAGAAGTAATGGCTTATCATGTTGTAGACATTGGAGATACAAGAGTGAATAAGAGACAAAGTCCCTGCCCTCACAGACTCTGGCAGAGACAGATAGTAAGCAAATAAGAGCTATTACAGTTGAGATAGGGAATGATACTGATAAGAATGTCTGATGGTGTAAAGCCAGAGGAGTGACTGGGGGAGGGTGCATTCTATTTCATATATACTTATTAGAACTCTTATTTAGATTGTGTTTTCCTCCAGGACAGGGCTACATTCCTCATTTACTTTTTAGGATAGTACTAACATCATAGTAATTTTTAATAAAAAAAAAGTCTTGAATATCTTACTAGTGGGAATATTAATAGATATTACACTTTGGAAAATAGATTAGCATTATCACTTAAAGCTGAATATTCATATACCAAGTGACCTGGCAACTCTACTCTTAGGAATATATATGAGAGAAACTCTTGCCCATGTGTGATGGGCAATGCCAGGATGCCTATGTAAGGATGTTCCTAGCAGTACTATTTATAATAGCAAAAGCCTGGAGAGAACAGAGATGCCCATCAATGAGACAGTGAATTAAAGAACTGCTATATAATCACACAATAAAATATGTAACCTTCTTAACTAATAAAGTACTGCAACACCAACGACTGGAGAAATCTTATAAATATAATATGAAGTTGAAAATACTAAGTGCCAACAGATTATGCTACCTTTTTAAGAATGAAGGTAAAAACGAATAAAAGTATATGCTTTAGAAATACACAGAGATAAATTTTTTAAAATGCTTGTTGAAGTTAATATAATTTTTTAAACTAACAATTTCCTTACATAGTACTTTGTAAGCATTAGATTTCAATTAAGGTTCATGGTCACCAGCCTCCAAGATGGTCCCTAATGATGCTCAACTCTTCACATTCATGCTCATTGCAATCCCCTCCCACTTGCATTAGCATGGAGTCGTGTAACCCACTGGGATGTTGCACAATAGCCGTGTGTAACTTTTGAGGCTGGATCATAGAAACTAACAATAAAAAAATAAAACAAAAACAAAAACAAAAACAAAAACAAACAATGTGGCTTCTGCCTTGCTCTCTTGGATGGTTCCCTTTTGGCGGAAGGTCACTACATCACGAGGATATTCAAACAGCTCAGAAGAGGAACATTTGAAGCTTTTTGCCAACTAATAGCAGTAGGTGAGTGAGTCATCTTGGAAAAGATGCTAAGCCTCATCCAGGCCTTTAAGTGCAGCCCTAGACGACATCTGACTACAGCCTCATGAGACCCCCAGCCAGAACCACCCAACTGACTGCTCACATATGCCTGACCTACGACAACTGTGAGATAACAAATGCTTATTTATTTATTTTTTTTGAGTTGCTGCAATTTACAGCAATTTGTTATACAGCAATATATACTTTAAAAAAGTTAACTGGTTATTGTTCTTTTAAAGCCATACTTCCACTGGTTGTTTTTATACCAAGCACCTTGATGTTCATATTTTAATAATAAATTGTTTCAAAATAACTCTTACCCTGTTATGTTTCACTGTTTATATGATATAAACATTGTTCAAATATCTCATAGTTTAAATTTAAAAAATAACCTTTATAACGTTAATGGTTTTTTAATATAAAGTAAAAGCTTAAGCTTTTCTTTTCTTTTTTTTTCTTTTTCTTTTTTCTTTTCTTTTTTCTTTTTTTTTTTTAGCATAGTATAGAGTATATCTGAAGTTTGATAATTAATGCTAGGCTAATGAGTAAACAACTTTACTATGAAAACAAAAGAATCATAAAAGATGAATTTATCTCCTAAAATTTAAAGTACTATTTTATCCCTCCTATTTATTTGTGTTTTTCTCAATTGAATGTGTTTATTTTTTTAAAAGCTATATCTCTATGTTGAATGTTATAATTTGCTGACAGTTATATAATTTCTAAAGACTGAGATTGTTGACATAACTAATAAAATTCACTTGTTAAATCCTTTTAACAAGTGATGTGGAACATCTGGATATCTATGGATATCTATATGGGGGAAAAAAATTAACCTTGACCTCTATCTCATGCCATCCACAAAAATCTATTTAAGATGGAAAATAGATCTCAGTGTAAAAGTTTAAAAGATAAAACTTCCAGAAGACTCATAGGAGAATATCTTTATGATTTTTCTATTTGCACATATTTCTATGATGGTACTCAAAAAACACTAACCATAAAAAGAGAAAAAATGATAAATGGGACTTCAAAACAATATACCAATAAAACAATTAAAAGGCAATCCACAGACTAGACTAAAATCACGTGTTCTCTCTCTCTTTCTCTCTCACTTTCTCTGTCTCTTTCTCTCTCTCTCTTTCTCACTCTCACTTTCACTGTGCTTGTGTGCCTCTTGATCCACAATACATAAAGAACTCTGACAAATCAATAATAAAAGTATAAATAATCAATAAACAACGGGCGAAGACTTCAATAGATACTACACAAAAGAAAATATGGGAATGGCCGATAGACATATGAAAGGGTGAAAAGATGCTCAGCATTATTAGTTGTCAGTGAAATAGAAATATATTTCAATGAGATATAATTTCACACCCACTAGAATGACCAATATTTAAAAGATCGACAATATCCAGTATTGAAGGGGATATGAAGCAAATAGAATACTCACACACTTCTGATGGAAGTGTAAAATGTTACAAAACTTTGTAAAACAGTTTGACAATTTCTTAGAAAGTTATACATACACTTATCCTATGCCCAACAATTCCACTTTTAGGGAAATAAGAGGAATAAAAATATATCCATAAAAAAAACTTGTACAGGAATATTTATAGCAGCTTTACCCATAATAATCCAAAACTGAAACGAAACAAATGTCCTTCAATAGGCAAATGGATAAACACGTTGTTGTATAGTCACACAAGTGTATAACTCTCAGCAATAAAGTGAATGAACCACTGATACATGCAAACACAGGGTCAAATCTACTTCCTGATTCATTTACATAAGGCTTAAAAACAGGCTGACTTAAGTGGTGGTAGTAGAAATTAGATCAGTGAGTGGATGCAGACGTAAGTGACTGCAAAGCGGTATGAAGGAATTTCCTGGACTGATGGAAATGTTCTAGATCATGATTGGGGTTATACATGTGTATACATTTGTCAAAAATCACAGAATTGTACACTTAAAATCTGTGCAGCTCATTGTGTATAAATTTTGCCTCCATAAAGTTGATTGAAGAAAACCAAACTCAATTAAGAGATTAAAAAAGTAAGCCACAGAATGAGAGAAAACTGACAAAGGACATGTATGC
>NW_017731583.1:1340366-1392507 GCF_001890085.2 Hipposideros armiger
ATATTTATGCAATAGGGTTAATTAACATCATGGAAATGCAAATTAAAATCACAATGAAATATCACTACACAACTACCAGAATGGGCAAAACATTAAAAACTGACAATGCAAAGTGTTTGGGTTCATGTGAAATGATTGGAACTCTCATAAATTGTTAGTAGGATTGTAAATTAAGCGGCCATTTTGGAAAATTGTTAGGCAGTATCTACTAATGCTGAACATCTGCACACCCTTTGTCCTAGCAATGCCAGTCCTAGTTTTATACCCAATACAAATGCATACACTCATTCACCAGAAAACATTTACAAGTATGTTCATAAAACTTTATTCATGTAGTCCCAAACTGAGAACAACCCAAGTCAGCCAGCAGTAAAATGGATACATACATTGTGGTACAGTCATATACTAATAAAATGTGCATATCACTGTTACTCCAATTTTCCAAAAAGGTCATTTAATATCCTACTAGTGATAATAACAGGGATCAATTTTGCTAAAATAATGTGGAGCGAAAGAAACCAGACAGAAGACAGTATAGTATATAATTGCACTTATATGAAGTTCAAAGAACAGGCAAAACTAATTTGTGATGTTAGGTTTCAGAATAGTGGTTATCTTTTGGGGACACCGGTAATTATTGGGAGGGGCACCAGGGAGTCATCTGGGGTAATGAAAAACTTCTATGATCTAGATTGTGGTTAAATAGGTATAATCACTTTGGTAAAATTTTATAGCTATGCACTTATGATTTGTGCATTTTTCTGTATGTATGCTCTTTTTCAATAAAAGGTTTATAGTAAATTAAAATAAAAGAAATGAAAAGGCCCAAGGCAGTGGGAATGAAGAGAAAGGGAGCAAAGTACTTAATATTAAGGATATTTCAGAGGTAAAATCCACAGGATTTGGTGACTGGTTTTGAGGGAACCAGAGGAATCATAGATGAGAACAAGGTATTCTGGTAGAAGGCGGTTAATACCATTAATGGAGATTGAAGTCTAAACTTCAATGAAGGGCTCTGAGTTGAGGAATGAGATGGGGTGATATGCGTAGTAAGATATGATGGAAGTACTGATGAGTTCATGGGCCATGAATATGCTCAGGGGCAATTGAAAATAAAGATCTGAAGCTTAGAAATAGGCGAGGGATCGAGATATTGTCTTGCCATCATTATCATATGATGTAGCTTCATCATTATCATATGCGGTATTTAGGTCATGCTTTTTAGTGAATTTCGTTTTGACTTTATGCTACACTGTGGTCTGGTAAGTAAGTGTCATCTCTTTGACTCTTCTAGTTTCTCCTTCCTTATATAACCTCATCTGTTTTTGAATTGATTGGATGGAGGTTTCCTACTTCACCTGACTTTCTATGTAAGAGCTCTTAATTGTTTTGAATATGACTTTGTGCATAACTCCTTCTCTTGTCAACTTTTATGGTTATGCAATCAGTCCATTCTAAATTTGTTTGCATTGTGCAGCAAGATGCCTTTTCCTATGCTTGAGGTTTGTTGAGTTTCTCGGATACATATGTCTATAATTTTTGTCAAATTTGGAAAAGTTTTCAGTCATTATAACTTTAAATATGTTTTCTGTCCCCTCCCTTCTTTTGGGATCTCCAATAACAAGTATGCTAGGCTGCTGAAGTTGTCCCACAGTTAACTGATCCTCTCTGTTCATTCTTTTTCTCAATTGTTTCTTATATTTCATTTAGGATGGTTTCTACTGCTGTGTCTTCAAATTAACTAATCCTTTCTTCTACAGTGTCTTACGTGTTGTTAGTCCCACCCCATGGATGACATTTTCATTTACAATACTGTATTTTTTTCTGGAAGTTGGATTTGGTCTTTTAAATGTATCCCACATCTCTACTTAAAATGTTTAATTTTTCCTCTACCTTCTTGGATATATGGACTATAGTTGAAATAACAGCTTTGATGTCCTTGTCTACTAATTCTATCATTTGTATACCTATCATTTATTGATCTGTTTCCATTGATTACTTTTTCCTCTTTATTATGGTTTTTCATATTTTCCTGCTTCTTTGTATACCTGGTAAGATTTGATTGGATGCTGTTCATTGTAAATTTTATCTTGTTGGAGTGCTGAAGATTTTTTTAGTCTCAAAAATATCCCTGAGTTTTTTTGGGACAAAGTTATGAAAACAGTCTGGGCCTTTCAAGGCTTGCTTTTAAGCTGTTAACTGAGACCAGAGCATCCTTTAGTTGAGAATTACTTTGCCCCACTACTGAGACATAGTCTTCGAGTATTCGACATCCCATAAATTAAGAGATTTTCCACCGTGTTTTGTAGAAACCTGAAATAATCCCAGCCTTTCATGAGCTCCACTATTTTCTCCCTTTGCTCCTTTTAGGTGTTCGCCCCCCACCCCCCTTCCTACAATATTTTCCTCCCAGGCATACACTGACCATTACTAAGCTGAGCACTCAAGGGGAACTCTCTGCGGACTGCTGGAGGTTTTTCTGTGTGTCGCTCCGTTTCTTCAGCATTCTGCTCTATGAATTGCAGCTGCCTTGGTTTCTCCAACATACCAGTTCCAGCTTCATCTCCTCAATGCAGGTGGACCACTGTCCTCCACATAGATTCAGTCTCTCTAGGTAGCAGACTGGGGCACTCAAAGGACTCATCCTGTGTGTGTCCCCTCTCTCAGGGAGCACTGTCCTTTGTTGTCATAATCCCTGTCTAAAAACAATTGTTTCATATGGTTTTCTTATATTTTGGTTGTTTCTGGTGGGAGGGTGAATGTCCCTCTTACTATTATATCTTGGTCATGAGCAGAAATCCAGATGTCTCCTTCTGCAAATACTAGTTTTTTCCTTTCTGCTTTCATTTAAATGTGCGTGGAGAGTCATTTTTCTCATCCTTTTCCCACTGGCAGTCTCATAAATCTGACACATTTCTATTTGTGAATAAGCAGTAAACAGGCCACACCTGTGTGACTTTCTTCCCTGAGGAACCAAAGGAAGCATACCTGAAATTTCTAGTATCTCATATCATTGAATTCTATCTGCATGACTATTTCTTGATACTATTTCTTGAAACAAGGTTTAGTTCTAGCCCTTTTTCTTTTTTATTGCCTTTTCAGCTGCTCCCAATATTATCTGATCAAAATACTGAATTTACTCAGATGGCTGTTAAGCATCAGTGGCCAATCAGAGCTGGGTCTGAGTCGGCTCAATTACCAAATAACAGTAACATTCCTTGAGCTCTTACCACCTGGCCAGGCACTGTGTTAAGTGCTTTTTACATGGACTATTTCACTTAATTCTCACGACAACCCTACCTAATAACAAAGTTGGTATTATTATTATAAGTTATAATAGGATGATCGGCATCAGAAGTCAGAATGCCTGAGTTGAATCCTGGCATTACCCCTTATAAACTTTCTAATATGAGGGGAGTTCTTTAACCTTCCCAAGCCTTGGATTCTTCGTCGGTGAAGTCAGAGTAATAGTGGGTTGTCAGAAAAGTCATGATGTATTTTTTCTCTGTTTTTCATTGCAAAAATGCATCATGACTTTTCTGACAATCCAATAATATTGCCCTCCTAGAGCTGCTGTGAGGACTATAAGAGAAAAATATATGAGGTGTTTAGCATAGTGATTGGTGCACATAAGTGCTTGCTAAAAGATGACTAATTGCATTATTTTTATGTGAAACACTGAGAATTAAAGGGATGTTACTTTAAAACATTCAGAGACATTTTGGGAACCTGATAAAGTGGCTATGAAAATATACCTCCCAGGCCTTCTATTACAGGGGGGTGATTGTAACTGACCAAGGACTCCAGCTGCTAAGCTTTGAAATGCCATGGCATCTTTGTTCAAGTTCCATTTTCCCATGGGCTGTTACCTGCCAGTGATGGAGTGCAGTGGGGGATACTAAGACAGACCTCTCCGTGGAGTCATGGGACTCTTACCAGGGTCGGTGTAGATTCAAGGACGTCCTAATGGCTTTGCTCACTCTTCATTAGACTCTATCAATTTCCAGGACACTTTCATGCTTCCTTCTCTCCCTCTCTCCTTTGCTTAAGTTCAGACTTGCATTGGAGCCCATGCCTCTGCCAGTCTTTTCTGGCTCCCTCTCTACCTCCTTTCATAGAGGCATTCTTCTTAATCCAATACTTGAGCATGTTTAATCCTGTCTTGGTGTCAGTTTTTTAGAAGACCTGGACTAACACTCTTTAGTTCTTGTTTTGTTTACTCTGGTAATTGTGCTAATCACAAGCTGCAAAGAGTTTTTCCTGACACTAATCTCAGGAAAACGATGATCACCACTATTCTTCTGAGAAGTCTCTCTCCATTCCTCCAATGGTTCCTTGAACTTCCTTCATTTAATTTCCCACCATGTTTGAACATTGAGAGCCCTCTTCGCTGATTTTCCCTCCTGCTAGCTATATTAGCAGACCATTCTTCATCTGCCCCCTTTGCTCTCTCTCCTGGAAACCTTGAATTGCCATCCTTCAGCAGGATGTTCACCGGGATCTGTTTTGTACACATTTGCACTTTCTCAACCTTTAATTGCAGTCTACTTTTGGGAATTTACACACAGATATCCTTCATACAACTAAGTTACCCATATGGAATTTTACCTTTTTGTATGACTTACTTGTATAATTCTACATTCTATATTGGCTTCCTTGAATTTAGATTCTCATTCAGTGTAGTACTGGGCAGATAAATGACTTCTTTGATCCTCAAATTTCTCTTCATGAAATAGGGATTGACATGCATACAGGTATTCCCTGCTTTTCGAATGTTTGCATTATGCCACTTCTCTTTTACAAAAGACCTACACTACTACTTGCTTTCCATAACCAAAAGGAATCAAAGAGGATTTTTGCTTTTATGAAAAATGGTGAGAAGCAAAAATAGTGTTCAGCATTTGTTTTGCAGCAGCTATTACAGAGGCAGCGAGACCGGCCCTGCCAAGCCCCTTCCCTGACAGCCACACTGAGCATCAAGCCACGATCGCTTTGAACTGTCTATGAACATCTGTGCTTTATCTTGATTTATTTTGGGCATCTGTTAGCAAGAGGTGTCCTAAAGTAATTGCCTCTTCACTTTACACTATTTTGGCTTATGAAAGCTTTCATAGAAAAGCTCTGCTTTTGGATACAGGGGACACCTGTATCCATTTTGGTTGCTGTAAAGATTCGATGCAGTAACATATCGATGGACTCTAGCCCTATGCCCAGCATTCAGCAAATATTGGTTTGTTCCTCTCCCTAGGCAACTCAAAATCTAAGATGGCTCTGGCTGTGCTTAGAAGAAATAAAATACTACTCAAACTGAAAACAGTCATGGATGGAAAGCGGGCCATAGAGGTTGGCACAGCTAAATGGGAAGATCTGAACTCAGAGGTTGCCCTAATTACCAAACATTTATTTTAGACTAAGACAAAAAAACATCTTCACTTCTGCCTTGGGTCAGGTTTTCCAGAAGCAGACCCTGAGACAAAGATTCATGTCTAAGTAATTTATTTATTATTGATTACTTTCTCCCAGGGGAAATCAGGAAGGAAATGAAGGAAGAAAGATAAAGAAAGATGGGAGAGAGAAGGGGAGGAAGGCAAACCAGAGTGCAATCTCAGGCAGGAGCCCTGCAGGAGGCAGGCTCAGCCCAATCCCAGAGAGGAACTTGGAAAGCAAGGTAGATGATGCCGTGGTACTGACCTGAGGCTGTCAGCCATATCCCAGGGGAGCTCAATTGCCAGGCGTTTCTAGATGTACATGTGTGAGGAGGTGGGAGCAGTCACTTCAGCAGACTGAGGGGAGACTCCAGATGCTGACCTTTAGGAGCAAAGCACATGGAAGCTAGAGAGGTGCACGGTCGTGGCAAAAAGGGTACACTGGTCCTGGGCAGGCCGCCGACAGTGTCCACCGCACCTCTCAGCCTGCTCCCTGTGAAGTGGTTCCTGGGGTTCTGTTTTCACCTTAGAAGATGCTCATCTCGAAGCACACAAATGTTCTTTATCCTGAAAACTAGAATCAAACTAGTTCATAACTGAGATTTAAATGAAAGAGCTGTTGGATAGTTTCACACTAATATGAATAGTATTCCCATTAGATAATGGCAAAACTACAAAATCCTCCATGTCGTCATCTCCTTACTTCTTCATGCTCTCCATTCCCTTCTCAGGGTCAGCAAGTTGGGGTTGGGCAGGCCCTGGTGTCCGCTTTCCCATAACTTTTCATTTGTAGATGTCTAAAATATTCTTGGGCTTCCATAATAATAAAGCTAATACTTAGGTCATCTGTATTATGTGCTGTTCTTAATGCTCTCTGCATATGAACTCCTTTAATATTTACAACGACTATGCTAGTAATGAGTACTAGTGTAGCCCCCATTATGGCTGAAGAAACAAGCGCGAGTGGGTCAGTAGAAGAGCTGGGATGCAAACAGTCCTGTTCTAGGGTCCATCCATTTTCTCATCAATGGCTGACTCCCTGTCAACCTGAATTGGACTAAGTACTTAAGACTGACAAATACTTAGTCCCTGAACTCGGTGATTCAGATAGCAGGAGGCCCACCTGAGCTTCTTCTCCAGCTTCTGTTCGAGGCCCTCCCTGCCTGGCTCCACGCTCCTTCCCAGCGGGACAGAACAGAGGCCAGAATTTTGCCATTTTGACCATCAGACGTCATATGGATATAAGACTATCTTCTAGAAATCCTACTGTAATCGAGTTGATACTTTTTATAGAAATGATCACAAGTCATACTTTAAAGAGGATATAACTGCACATTGTACAATACGAAGCTTTTAAAACATACTTATAAAGCAGTGTGAGAAGACAATATTGAAATCCGTGGATTGAAGTTCATGTCCCTGTATTTATTTATGGGCTCTTCTGGGAAACTTTCAGGGAGAGGAAAGGGCTCTGTTCTTCACGGGCTCCGAAGAGCCGCAGGACAATGTCTGCCAGCTTTTGGCCTGAAAAGTCAGCTTCCTCATTTTAAAAATGGGATTATTTCTAGTCCATCTAATGTAGAGGGGTGGTACACCAAATGAAACCAAATCTATGAAATTAGTTTGTAAATTATTAAAGTATTAAGTATGCACACGGAGTATATCGAATGATAGATGTATCTGAATCTTTCCTGCTTTTTGTAGTTTTACGACGTTCGCTGTCCTTTATTTTGCACTAATCATGATGAATTTATAAATTCTTAGGCTATTTGCAATATCATACTTAAAGATGAATTTTTAATAAAAAATTTACTGAATAGTAGCACTTGTTTTCAAAAGTTGTGCCAGCCCTTGGCAGTACTTCTGCTTTAGACTCTGTTAGCACCCTATTATTTAGCCTTCAATGCTCTCCCCATTCTTCCCTAAGGCCCTCATAGTGGCTCCCGGGCATAGCTCTCTGTTTTATATACTTCCTTCCACTTTCCTATTAACATGCATTTGAACCCATTAGCCATGAGGAATTTTATGAGCTTATTCTCACTTAGAGCGATTGTGATTGTCCTTGAATGGGGCAGTGATGTGTTTGGCTTTTGAAACTATTTTTATTTTAACAGAACTTCCGAACATGCAAAACCTTTATTCCCCCAAATTAATCGCTAAGAGGCTTCAGGCACCAAATGGAGAAGTACAAAAGGCAAAACCTGACCTATCTGGATAGGGTAACAAGCTTTTTTTAAAATGGGTTTTTGTCAATTGACATGATAGAAGTGTCTATGATTATTTATTGTTCCTTTTTATGAAACATCATGTGGTGCTTGCAATGTTTTTATGGTTGACTTCTCATTGCTAAGGATAAAGAATCAAATTATGTTAGAGCTTGCTTTTGGAAACCCAAGCGGCACATGTAGGTAATTAGAGATATGCCCTCAGTGTCCTTCCCTTGTGCATCCTAAAGGATGTAAAAAACATTTCCAATGGTATTTCCTCTAGAAATCCTTTTTAGCCAGGGGACAGTTTTCTAGTGTTCTAATCAATTTAAATTGATGGTTTTAGAACTTTAACCTTAATTATTAATTCTAAAGCCTTTCACTTAGATAAAATTCACAAATTATTAGTATAAAAAGATATTTCCTTTAACTAAATGGAAGTCAACATATCCTGATTCCTATAGCTTTATGGCATAGATGTGGATGTCTTTATTTTGGCAGCTTTATGTGGATCTGCCTCTTTCAATTCATGTAATCTCTTATTTCTGATGCAGATTTTTTACTATTCATTATAAAATACATAATAAAATATGAAGTTTAAAGTATTGGAATAATTCCATATAATTTCTTACACTCTCCCAATGTTTTTGCAGAGTCTAAACCTGTGAAATTGTTTTTAAAGATTTAAACTTCCTTTCCCCCCCTCTTTGGCAAGTGTTCCATGTTTCAAAAGAACCATTTCCTGGAATTTTATCAGAGTACTTTTAGTGGCTTATCTACATATCTGTTTTTTTATTTGTGATCTAGTTATATCTGAGAGGAGATGGCAATTCTAAAGTCAATAATAACACTCTTCATAATTTCATAATAAGATCCAATTTTTGCCCTTGTACTACTGTCAACACTATTGTATTATATTCACTAGTATTCGTTTGTCATCTTCTGGGGTCATATGTACAGGCTGCCTTTTTTCATTACAGCCCTTTAATTTCCACATACCCTAGGGTTCAGGGCTCTCAGTGCATGTGTTTAAACAACATGAAATAGGGGGCCTGTGAAAGTCCTGAGATTAAGAAGGTATGTGGTATATAAAACTGAAAACAGTGAAGAATCAAGACAAACAAATGAAGAATCAGAAACTTACAGACACAGACAATAGTTTAGTGGTTACCAGAGGGTAAGGGGGGAGGTGGCTAGTAGATGAGGGTAAAGGGGGGTCAAATCTATGGTGATGGAAGAAGAACTGACTCTGGTGGTGAACACACAACGTGATATATAAGTGATGTATGACAGAATTGTACACCTGAAACCTATGTAACTTTGCTAACAATTGTCACCCCAATAAACTTTAATTTAAAAAAAGGGGGTTTCAGGTAAGATTGCATTTGCAATAGAAACTCAACTCTAGCAGTTTAACTGAATAGGTTTTTCTTTCTCTAGTATAAAAGAAGAGCGAACCCCACAATCAGGGCTGGTCAGCTGCTCAAGGAAGCCATCAAGGACCCGAGTTTCTTTCTAGCTTCCTGGGCTGCTATCCTTAGCCTGTGCTCTGCATCCTCATGGTTGAAGGAAAGAGCTCCGCCTCCAGTCATTTAAGGCAAGGAGGGCAGAGGGCAAAAGTGCACAGCAGCTGATTTGGTCTTTTGTTATCAGGAAAGTAAGAGCTTTCCTGGAAATCCCATCGAGTGCATATTTGCTTATAGCTGGTTGACCTGAACTAGGTAGGTCACATGGCTAAGGGAGTCTGTGGAGGTGTTTTTAAGCACATTCAACCAGGGTTATGTGAAAAAGGAAGAAAGGGAATAGATATTGGGTAGGCAGCTAGCAGCATCTGCCAAAAAGGGATTTAGAGAAAGGGAAGTGCATGGGGAATAAAGTATTCCTGATCTAAAAGTCAGTCCTGAAGCCTCTAATGATGAATACAAAAAGTGTTTCTGTGAAGTGGGTACCACCTGGACCCAGCCACCTCAGGCTTTCCCTTGTCAAACTCACCATGAGTCTGAGCTTGCAGATGCAGAAACTGAACTGTCCATGCCTCAGTGGTGACCCATCTTTTGGATGCACACTCACCCAAAGCTGCAGAGGCGGGGAAACATGGACAGATAGTTTGTCAGCTTAGAATGAGAAAATTGCCGGCAAGTGTGCCAAATGTTTGTGCTCACCAACCAAACAATCTCTCCCTGTAGGCAAATGCACACACAAATTCACAAAGGGATAAGAATGGGGTGACTCTGATGGCTAATCTAATGGAACCAAGCCACAGAAGGTAGCCTGTGGCTCCTGTCCTTCCCACATCCTGCAGGTAACAGTACCAGGAATAAAATATCATGCCCTGGACGGTGCAAGGGATGTGTTACCTGTGTTTTCACCTCTGCTTCTCTTTTTCTAGGCTTCAGATTTTGATGAACTCCTCCTTTTGAGTCCCCTTCTTTCCTTACATGTGTTAATATATTTATTCTGGTTACCCCAAGTCTTGACCTGGTAAGTCAGTCAGGGAACTGACAGGAAACATATGGGACCACTTATAAGGGTGAGGGCAGCTAACCTGCCAAGGGACAGTGGCACAGCCTGGGGCTGACTGAGGTGGGGGGGGGAGTGTCACCACCCCTAGAATGACGTTGCTTTGGCCATATAGCTCTGGTGAAGGTTGCCTGACAGGAGCTGGGTCTTTGGTAGTGGAATACAGTCACAGCCAACCTATGACCTGTCAGGGAGACACCTGTGTTTTAGCTGACACCTCCCATTCAAATACAACCAGGGGAACCCCTAGATGCCATGCCTAGAGGCCTGCCTCCTGAGGCATAGAGCAGGGTAGAGGAGGCTGGAGCGGGAATCTGGAGAGGCCAGTGGTGAAAATCCAGCACCCCAAGTGACAGTTCTGTCTCTTTATGGTAGTACCCATATCTCTCCTCTGATCCGATAGGTCTTATTTTATAGCTTTGAAATCTCAGAGGTCAGTTACTCTGCTTCATTTCCAAAGTACTTCCTGCATGTGGCAGCCTGGTCCAGGGAGTGGGCTATTGTGCTGGGGGTCACAGCCTGTACCCCTTTCCTCTTCTCTAGGATTTCTGTTCTTCTTCCTCTCACTGCGGTCACTCCAGTCCTACCCCCAGGTAGCTCATTATTGACTTATCAGCTTTCCCTTTTTTACCTGGCTGCTAGGAAGCTACAGATACTCTGTAGCTCCTCTTAGTCAATAGTAGAATGTTTTTAGCTCCTTCCCTGGTTTCATTGTATTTTATTTCCATTTATTTCTTTTTTTCCTTTGTACCTTCTTTTACTTTATATACACATTTCTCACATTGGAACATGAGTACCTCTAGGTCTGGGCATTGACGCTTTGGGCCAGAGAAGTTTTTGTTGTGAATGGAAAAGAAGGTGTCTTTATTCACAAAGTATTTTATCTATGGGGATGTTCTGTGCATTGTAGGATGTGTAGCACCATCTCTGGCCTCTACCTGCTAGATACCCGTAACCCCGACTCCCATATCCTTAATCATATCTCCTGGGAGGGCAAAATCGGCCTCTGTTGAGAACCGTCATTTTAGATGAATTGGTATATGCAAAACTATGAGTCAAAATATAATGAGGCTACATTCCCTTCATCCTACCTCTACTCATTGAGTCAGGTTGTTAAAAAAAATTTTTTTTAATTATTTTGAGAATACTTTTATTAGAACAAGTACATTGTGGAGTAGAATTTAATACTTGCATGAAATTTAAAGGCAATAGGACAAGAGCAGCAGGCTATAAGCCTTGATGTAAATATCACCAAACACATGTAACAGAGCTATCAGGGGCTGGGGTTCTCTGTCATTTGCAGACATGTGACTGTGGCTGAAGGCTCTGTATGTGGGGTTTCTACTCAGCACAAAGCACAGCCATCACTGGCTCCACAGGAAGGCACCTGCACAGAACATTCAGGAACTTGACTGTGGGCTTGAGGGATCATTTACACCAAGCTGTGTGCAGCCTCTGTCATCTTTCTGGCTCCAACTCCACTCCCCTCTCTCTCACTTCCTCAGTCAGGTGCAGAACAGTCAGGCTACCCCCAGAACCTCATTTTGAGATATATATATATATATGTACTGGGGGGGATGCCAAAAAATGTATACACATGACTTGTAGTCATCTTTTGTTATCAGTATATATTATTACAACTTGAATATAGTCTTTTTCTTTTCTTAAAATGTGTATACATTTTTTTCTACACCTTCTGTAGATATAGATGATAGATATGTATATCTATATCTGTATCAAGTACAGTTTCCAGCATTAGCTTCTGAGACAACAATTTCTCTACTTCATTATACAAATATATACAGCAGAGTGAGGGAAATTTGGGGTACAACTAATCTGTAATCCAGTAAAGTCTCAAGTGTCATTTCAGATCAAGGAGCTTCACACAAGTTTAAAATTAGTCTTTTCTACATATTTTCTACTTTATTTATGAGAATTTCCCTCTAAGCCCTGATCATTGTGGTTGTGGCTCTTCTTACAAATTAAGATGCATTTTCATTACCTAGGAGGTTCTTTTGGCTGGGGCTGGAGTCATGTATACACTTGACTAGACCGGAACATCTGAGATGGCTCACTCACATGACGCATTTGATTCTGACTGTTGGCTGGTTGTTCTGCTGGGGCCGTGGAACAGAGAGGCTACACAGGCTCCTACGGTGGGCTTCTCACAGCATGGTGGCCTCTTCCGAGAGGCGGTGTTCCAACAGCCATCTTTTCAAGAAGGAGGGAGTGGAAGATGCCAACCTCCTTAGAAACTAGCCCCAGAGTGGCCACAGCGTTGCTTCGTCAGTGTTCTCCTAGCTGTGCAGTTACTGGGCCAGCCCCGAGTCAAGCGGATGGAAAAGAAACTCCCCTTCGTGATGGGGAGAGGAACACAATTTTGAGGCCATCTTTAGTCCAGTAAAGCTACCAACTAGTTTTTGGAGCCACAAAAATATTTCCCTACTTGGGCCCTAAATTGAGCCATGTTAGTTGTCGTTAAATCTGGTATCTGAGCAGCACTTCTTGCACGTTTGGCCACTGCCCCATTGAATTCTTCTGCTTCAATGTTGTCTTCTTCCTTCCATCCTCCCTCCCTCCCTCTCTCCCTTCTCCCTTACTCCTCTTCTTCTCCTTCTCCTTCCTCCTCCTCCTTCCTCTTCCCCTTCCCTTTCCCCTTCCCCTTCCCCTTCCCCTTCTCCTTCTCTCTCTCTCTCCTTCTCTCTTTACCTTACCTTATATTTCGGGTATCAAGTAAACATGAGGGTGTGTTTGCCCATCTGCTACAGGAAGTCCTCTTTGTGTTCTAATAAAATGTTTATTTTCCACAAAAAACTTCCAATCTGGGATAGGGTTGGTAGGGGTCAATTCATAATCACTTTTGAGGGAAGAGGTATCAACTATAACTTTTGTATGTTGGTGAGACCTAGGCTTATTTTATCTTCGCAATGCCCCACGGCTTAAAGCCTATTTTTTTTTACCTTTGCCACCCAATTTTGTTTATTGAATTAGGGAATGAATATCTAAAGACAGAAGGATCTAAGGCAATGGAATTGCAGTGAAGTTCTTTAGAATTAGCTTCTAAAAACATGACTTAGGAAGACCTCTAATGGAGTAAAATCCAAACTCTAGGCACAGTGCAAGAGGTCCTTCCTGTCTGACTTGGTTTGATTTCATTCTCTAGTTCAATTTTTCACCCAGGCCCTACCACACAACCTAAGTTATAACTCAGTACTTCTCAAATGTGGTTTGAAGACTATCTGCATCACTATTAAAAATGCAGATCCTTGGGTCCCACTCAGATCTATAAAATCAGAATCTTTAGGGGTAGGGCCCAGGAATCTGCATTTTAACAAGCCCCAGAGAGTCTTAGAATTTGAGTCACTCCTAACTACTTTCATGTTCTCAACACCTTGGTATGCCTTTCTAAGCCTTTTCAAATAATGAAACATACCAGAGTATATGCCACAATTTTTCGGCTAGAAAATATCACCACCATCATCTACAGTCAAGATGGAAGAATTCCTCTGAAACAGAAGGGTCTGTTCTTCTTCTAGAAGAAACAGCAAAGGTATGGGAGGAAGGGAGACTATAATTCCATTGGCCCAGGGTGGAAGGATATTGAAGCCTCAAAAACTCGCATATGTGTAAAAGAACCCCAGTTCTCTCATGGTCTATGCCAAAATGTCCTTTTCTCCTTTTGAACTAAATATCTGTATCCCTCGGTGACCTCAGGCAGCCCGGAATGCCATCTGCCTTTTACCTTTGGACTTTTATATATGCTCTTCCCTCCCTGGACTGCTGGACCCCATTCTTTCCACTTAAGACCTAATACAAAGATTACCTCCTGGCCTGATTCTAGGTCATAGTGAATCACCACTCCTTGCACTCCCATACAATTTCATTTAGGTCATTTTCTCAAGTATTTTCACTCAAATGGCCCTAAGTCCCATACCCTGTGAGTACAAATGCAATCACGTTCATAATGATACCTGACTGACTGTATCATCTTGGTAGCCTCTTTTTTTTTTTTTCTGCCCTGGGAGCTCCAGGGCTGTCTTCCTGTGTTCAAGAATGGGTCTACACACCCTGGTGCTACTGCTGTTCAGCCACCAATTTCTCCTGGTCTCTTTTCCCCTGAACTCAAAAGCCAATGGCAAAAATCCCTTCACACAAATCCCCCTGACTCGTCAGGTTGGCTGGCGTGGTGTTCCCAGTATGTTTGCATCTCGCTCCAGATGGAAAAGGCTTTGCCATGTGCTCGTCTCTCTTCGCAGAGGCAGTACTTTGAACTTCAGAGACACTAAATGGCTTGGGAACATAATTTTAAAACTGACAACTGGTTAAATACCAGAATAAGCACCAGAGGACGAAAGCCGGACTAGGGCTTGAGTTGAGCCGGCTGACACCACCCGGCGTTGAACCTGGCTCCAAGTTTCCTGGCAGCCACAGTATAAAGGGAACACCTGTTAGCCGATGCGTTGTTTTCTTTTGTCAGACGGAAGTAGGGCTGCCAGATGCTTTCTACAAAATCCTGGATGCGCTTGACGCATTCCCATCAGCAAGCTCGAATACCTAGCAAACCTGGGCTCCCGGCCACCCCCACGGGTAGGCACAGGAGGTGCTCTGCCCAGGGTGCTTGCAGAAGCAACCCCGGAGAGGGTCTGGATTGTCCGCTGGCACTCTGGGCTCTCGGTGGCTTTGCTCGATTCCGCGTGTCCTGGCACCACTTGGGGCAGAGGAAGCAGCCAGCCAGCCTTTTCCTTTATGCCCTCAGTAGGGAAGGAGGTGGTCCTCGGGTGGCTTGAACGTGCAGGCAGGGGGCTGTGCCTCCAAAGGGGCGCCGTGCGCGGACCCGGTCGCGGCCTCCCGCGCCCACCCATGCCCGCGCGGTCCCTCCCCGTGACCCCCCGCGTGGGCTTCAGATCGCGCGTCTACAGCCCCCAGGACTTGGGCCGAAACCCGCGCGCCTGCTGTGTGCTCACCAGCCCCGGGCCCGGCCTGGCCTCTAGTGAGGGCGGGGTTTAGGCGCCCCGGGGAGGGCGGGGCGGGGCCTTGAGAAGGAGGGGCGGGGCTTCGAGAGGCGGGTGGGGCTTCGGCGCCCCGAGGCGGCGGCGGCGGCCGCGGAGGCTGAGGGGAGGGGAGAGGGCAGCCGGCCGCTGGGAGGCAGTGAGTCACCTGATCGCGGCGCGCGCCGCCCGCCGCGTTCGCTCGCTGCCGTCAGTCGGGTCGCGCCGCACCTCGGCTCTGGTGAGTGGTTCCGCGGTCCTTCCTCGGGAGGGTCCGGGCGGCGGCGCGCGGCCGGGGCTGCGGGCCAGTGAGGGGCGGCCGGCGGGCAGGCCTGGGTGGGCAGTGCCTTCTCGGCCGGGGGCGCTTCGCGGGCCCGCGGGGGGCGGCTGCCGCCGCCGTTCCTGGAAGTGGCCGCGTCCGCCGGAAGGGGCGACCCGTCGGCGCCCCGGAGCCCGATGCGCCGGGCCAGCGCCGTGGTTCACCGGCCCGCGCTGTACTTGACCTCCGGGTGCGGCGGGGGGCGGGGGGTGCCAGGGGGCGCGCGGTCGCGGTCGCCGGCTCCTCGAGCCTCCACCTCGCGGTCCCCCGGGTCCGAGCCCCGGCTCCCCAGCCCGCGGCCCGCTGGGCTGTGACACATCAGCACCGCCCGCGCGGCCGGGCCCAGGCTCCGTATTGTCCTCCTGCGCCCTCCCACCACCGTCTGCAGCCGCGGCGTCCAGCGAGCTGTTGGCCTCCACTTCTCCTCGCCTGGGTGGGTGTCGCGCGTGTAAATCGGCGTAAGAACGGCCGAGTCCGTGGCTGGAGCAACACCACCACCTTGTAGGGGCCGGGTGTAGCCAAGAACGGTTCGGAGGGCCGGAGATCCCAGGCCTCCCTTTGTTGGAGTTTTGCCCGCACGTTGTAATTAAGACTCCCACAATATGGTGCAAGGTACCAGCTTTGTGCTGGTCTGATTGTAACACGAGTGCCATTGCTGTCTCGCTCGCGCACAGCCGTTTCATGTCCTCGAGGAGAATTGTGGAGAATGCTTTTTGGGCACTGCGTTCACGTTGGGCCGATTCAAGGTATATAGCGTAATAGCAATTGTAAAAGAACTTTTTTTTTGCCCACAGTTGTGCCTTGCTTGAAGTAACAAAGGCTGTTTTGTAGGGATGCTCATCTCTTTGGAGAATGGTATCAGTGTTGGGACTGTTACCCACGGAGGATGCCATTACCAGGTGCTTGTTCGTATATTTTAACACTCCTCATTACATCCAGGAGGGTTTGTGCTTCAGACAGTGAAGGATAAAGGGTGGAAACGGCGAACGTGTTAGTGGCGGAGCCCTTGAGCATTTCACTTGGTCAAGCAGCGAAATGGGAAGAGGTCGGCTTCTTCCTGGTCTTGGGTAGTGGTGCAAGGGCTGGGCTGGGCTGGGCTTGAAGGCACTTGCCACTTCTGCCTTTAGATTAAAGAAGCAGCGGGGAGTGGGTGTGTGTGTGTGTGTGGGGGGGGCACTTGTGGTGAGTCAGCTTGGAGTAGGATCGTCTTGGTTTGGTGATTGCATCGCGTTGTTTGTTGTTTAGCCTATGGCTGTGTCAAGTGGTTTACCATTGTTCAATATGTTGGTTGGATAAGAAGGTAGGATGACTCCTTAAAAAAGTTGGGTTGCTGAGTCATTTGTCCCAGCCTCAGAGGTAATTAGGAACAGCTGGTATGGATACTCTGGTCACATGCCTCCACTATAAAAGGCCAAGGAGCACTCAAGAAGGGTTGGTTCCTTCAGAGTGCCGAAGGGGACCCAGCTAGGGCTGTCTGTTTTGATACAGGCAGGTAGTGGGCGAAGTGCAAGATCACTGTTAGGAAGTGGCCGGGTAGTGCCCAGGTGGTGTTGAGACAGCGAGCAGCCTGGTGACCTACTGCCTGAGAATAAGTTTGTGCTGGAGGGAGCTGAAACGGAGGAAGAAATTTATAGCTAGGAGTAACCGAATAGTATTTCAACAAAAATATTCTCTCCTCTTAGGTATTTAGTTTGTTTCCCCTTTGTGGTTTTGTTGTTGTGCGGTTTATACATTTCACAAAGTGAACTTAATTTGTTCTTCATAAAGATTTCTTTATGATAACACAGGAGACTTCCTCTTGGTTTTTATGGCCCTTGGCTTTTTACGCACACACTGGTGGCAGGGACAGTGGTTTGGATAGTATGGGTGGAACAAACAGGTCTCATTGGGTCAGGTATAGAAAAGAGCTGTCTAATGAAAAGCAAACTTTTATCTGTCTCATCCTCTTAGTTATGGTGCTAGTGTCTTTACATCTTAGATTGTTACTTCTTGCTTTAAAAATGACAGAGGGTAAGGGGAGAGGGGGCTGGTAGATGAGGGTAAAAGGGATCAAATATATGATGATAGGAGAACTGACAGGCTGGTGAACACACAGTGTGAAATATAGATGATGTATTACAGAATTGTACACCTGAAACCTATGTAACTATACTAACCATTGTCATCCCAATAAACTTAAAAAAGAAAAGAAAAGAAAAGAAAAGAACCACACTTACCAGTCCCCAGTGCTAACAAAGTTTAGGGATGGGAAATGAAGTGGGGATCTGGCCCCATACCTTTGGTCAAAAGAAAGACTAATTCTTATTGATGGTAGTTTATTTAAAACATTTACAATATATTTGAAAAAATGGTTAATTTGGTGCACTAAGTTTCAAACTAGAGATTAGAAATCATTAGAAATGAATTTTTTTTTGTTCTTTTTGGGTTTTTTTGTATTAGGGTCTCTAAGGTGTGGTGCAAAATGATTCATTTGGAAGAAAATATGAAAACTGATTTTTAAGTTTTACTTTTATGTAAAATAAGACATAAACTTCAAGATATAGATTAATAGTCATACATTCATAGTATATAATATGGGTACATTCCCCCCGTTTTTCTGTTGGGGTACATAAAGAGTTTATTAACCACTGTCAATAACATTCTTTCAACAACTGGAATACTTAAAAAGAAAAAAGAAAACTTTTTAATTCCCTCTTAAGACCTATCATTCTTTCAAAATGTTCTTAATAGTCATTTTTATTTCATATTTTTATTCTTTTTATACTGTACTTTAAAGTTTAGAAGCTTGAGTATAAATTTCTTTTTTTTAATTAAAGTTTATTGGAGTGACAATGGTTATCAAAGTTATATAGGTTTCAGGTGTACAGTTCTGTAATACATCATCTGTATGTCACATTGTGTGTTCACCACCCACAGTCAGTTCTCCTTTCATCACCATGTGTTTGATCTCTTGTAAATTTCTTATTACATACACTGTTGCTGTTGAGAAAGGAAATATAAAAAAATAGTTGCCCATTATATTTGATTCCGTGAATTTTGAATTTGGAGACAAGCCAGATAGGTGGTTGATTTGTTTAAATAAATTATCTGAAATGTAGCAATATGTGAAAGGGTCCAGTGGGAACACCTGACGATAATTGCACACTGGAGCATGATTTTTGTATAACAAATTCTTTTAAAATTACTCTGTACGGTTGTTACTCCTTGAAGTTTGCATTTTTGTGGGGCCAGGTGTATACCCTCTTTAACAAGGGTTAAGACTAATTATTCTTTCAGTCCGCCTTATTTCACTGAGCATTATATCTCCTTGGTCCTTCCATGTTGTTACAAATGGTAAGATTTCATTTTTTTTTTTTTTTTTAGCTGAGCCATCCTGCTACCTGTTGGCAGCTCAGCGGCTGCTCAGCTCAGGCTGGACTCGAACCGCTGTTGCTCAGAGCTCAAACTCTTGAGCGAGCTCTTAACCAACTGAGCCACCCAGCCGGCCCAAGATTTCATTTTTTTTATGGCAGAGTACTACCCATTGTATATATGTACCACAATTTCTTTATCCAATCATCTATTGATGGGCATTTCAGTTTCCATGTCTTGGCTATTGTGACTAGCGCTGCAGTTAACATAGGAGTGCATATACTTTTTTGAGTTAGTGCTTTGGATTTCTTTGGGTAAATACCCAGGAGTGGAATTGCTGGGTCATAACGTAGTTCTATTTTTAATTTTTTGAGGAACCTCCATACTGTTTTCCACAGTGGCTGGGGGCAGCGGGGAGGGGGCGGGCGTTGGGGGGATGGGTGAGAAAGGTGAAGGAATTAGGCAATATAAACGGGTAGTCACAAAATAGTCATGGGATATGAAATACAGTATGGGGAATATAGTCAATAATGTTGTAAAAGATATATATATATATATATATATATATATATATGTATATATGGTGTTCAGATGGGTACCAGACTGATGGGGGGGAGTCACTTTATAAATTATATAAATACCTAACCACTGTGCTGTACACCTGAAACTAATATAAAATAATATTGAATGTCAACTATAACAAATATCTATATATCTATATCTATCTATATCTATCTATATCTATCTATCTATCTATCTATCTATCTATATATGGACACAGGGTGTAAAGTACAGGGAGTATAGTCAATGATATTGTAATACCGATGTATGGTATCAGATGAGTGGTAGACTTGTTGGGGTTATCATTTTCTGAGATGTGTAAATGTCTAATTATCTTGTTTTATACATCTGAAACTAATAATAATAATAAAAAAACCCCTACATATTCAGCAGATTACTTGAGAAGTGGCATGCCCCTCTCCCCCGACCCCTCCTGCCAGGAGAATGTGCTTTATTCAGAAAATCAACTTTGTAGTCATGCTGGGCGATTTACCACTGAGTTCAGTCTCCTAGGCCATATGCCTTCTACACTTCTGGACGGTGAGAAACGATGCTCAGAATAAAGATTGTGAAGCCCTTTAAAATGACCCCTTGAGAGATTCTCTTCACAATGCTGATCTCTTAAGCTTTAGGAATCACCCCCTCCTTCCAATTTTCTGACTAATGTTCCGTTAATGGGAGAATTACTTTAACCCTAAAACTTGCATTTCCTGAGGGTTCTACTAAATGGAAGGTGTATTTTACGTGGTGGGATGGATTATTTATGAAACTATTTTGTCTTAAAAAAATATGCCAAATAAAGTAATCTACTGGAGCCCAAGATATGGGTAATTTGAGCACTATTTGCCAAAATCCAGGACTCTTGGAGAGAGTAAATATTTCAGAACTGCAGATAAAATATAGACTTACACCACCGTGAAACCTGGGCTTCTGGCTTACTCGTGCATAGCACGAACAGAAATGAAGTCAGCTGACAGAGATGCAGTAAGCAAAGCAGTTAAAAATGGGAGATCAGGAGCCAGACTCTGTTACCTGCTTTGAAGCCTTGGACATGCTTCACTTGGTTGTGCCTCCATTTCTCCTCTGTAAAATGGGGATAATGATACTAGAATCTGTATCACAGAGATTGTTTGCAAATTAAATGTGTTAATAGGTGTTAAGTGGTTAGAACATCAGTACATGCTAGGTGTTATCTGTTGTTCAAAATTAGGGATGTGCTTGGTTGCACAGTCTCGTTTTGCAGCCTCCTTGAGCTGAATTGCAGCTATTGATCAGAAGGAAGATGGAGGAGAGAGAGCATGTGGGTGTGCAGCAGGTCGCTGCTACTGGAAAGAACTCAGGCCAACGTTCTGATGATAAGTCAGTAGCGGCATCTTCTACACCCAGTTTCTGAAGGCCAGGTGGAGTTAATAGCTGCGCAAATTGCTCTAGAGGCAGACATTACCAGTTAATTGGAATTGGCTTTTGAAGAAATAAAGACACTTGCCATCTGCGTCCAGTCTGTTCTCCATATTATAATTGAGGACATTGTGGTCCGGTAGGTTTAGTAACCTGTAACATCAGGACATAACTCACTTCTCTATTCTCATTCCTGGGCAAGCTTGTTGGGAACATTTGGAATGTAAATTTACTTTCCAATTATTTCTGAGTATTGTGTTTATTTTTTAATCACATGCTTATGCTAATATAAAAAGATTACCCACAATAAACAGTGGATGTGTTTATCATATGACTTCTTGCACCTGTCAGTAATTGAGAAAGGTTATATCAAACATTTTGACGATTTTTTTGACTAGTATAAGTTTCTTGGTGATGAAGATACGTGTCTTCCGTTTGTCTCCCATGGAACATTGAATGTACCTTGGCTGAGTTTGTTAAGTAAACTGTTGGTTGCTGCACTGGTGGTATAATACGGAATCATTAGTTTGTGATTTTGAAACTTGGGAATTTTTAAAAGTGAAGGAAAGAACGTTATATGTTGTATCTATTAAGCTGCGTTAAATGTGTACTGAGTTGAAACTCTTCATTTAGAAATCTGTTTTCATCATTGGTATAAGTATTAAGGAAACAGCTGGATTTAAGTCATTCTTTTAGTTCATCTCCTGAGATAAAAAGAAAATTTATCTTGCTGCTGCTTTTTACTTGTAACTGACATACAATTGAATTGAGCAAACTATAATTTGGGTTGTCCAGGTGTCAAACCTCTTATGCATCTAATACTTTTCCTTTAATATCATCACTCTGCTAGAACGGATCCTTTGTTTTGTATCTGACCAGGGACAGTTTAGAGAATATTAATAGGATAATAAAGGTTGCCCCTAAGCAAACACAAGGAACAAAGACATAGTGGTTGCCAGTGTCTTGGTTGTTAGTGACTGTTGAAGGATCACAGTGGGCATGTGGTGAAGTTGGCAGGCTGCGGGGTCCTTTCTCAGGACTGGCACAGTTTAGAAAATGTTACCTTAATGCAGCTGAAGCTGTGTACAAATCATGTTCTTTTAAAAATAAATTTAAATCAGTCTCTTAATGCCTTAGGAAGCTCATTATTCAAAAGAATATTTTTGTAATAAAATGCTTTATTCCCAGCTTCTATCTGGTAAAGTTAGTTCTACTTTTTTTTATCTGTCACTTCTTACCTTGGATGAGGTTATAGTGGACAGTTGCACTCCATTTCCCCATCCCCCATTAAAGTAGAATTACACTAAACAGTTTATATAGTGGGGTCATTTTTTTCAGTTCCCTTTTAGCTTGGACATTGGTGGTACCCCACCTCCAAGGTTCTAGACTAAATATTGTAGTATAGTAAGGGAAATGTCCCCCCTCTTGCCTTTTCCCACTGATTTCTTCTTTTTACTGACTTGTCTCCCTCTAGGATTCCCAGCAGAGATGTTTTTAGCTTAAGGAGGTGAACTCTTATGTCCCTGTTGAAGAAATACGGAGACCATCCACTCAACTCCTTGTTTTCTGGTATCTTTCTATTCTTAATGTCTTATTCCTTCTTTAAAGTGCACCAGCATCTTTTAGAAGTCAGAAAAATCAGTGACGAGAGTTACTCATCTATCAGAGAATTTGTTATAAAATATATGGCTATAAAAGATTTATTAGTCTTTTAATAAATTTACTAGGTTGTAATTATTAGGTTGTCATTTTGTAGTAAGTGGTTTTGGTAAGATCAGTAATTTCATTAGTGTGCATTTTGCTCTTAAATATATTTTTTAAAATGTAAAGCGGTTATTAAATCTTGGCCCACAACACTTTTCATTTTCAGGTGTGGAATGTCTCTTTATTTACTCTGTTTTTCTGAGTGTTCCCAGCATGGCTCAAGGTTCTCCTCTAGACAGAATTTATCACTTTAATTAGAAGGAGAAGTAAAAAAAGCCCTTCGCCCTGTTAATCACTTTTTCCACATTAGTAAAAGACTTTTGAAATAGAAAATTGCCCAGCTAAATTGGCAATTTTCTTGCCATCATGCCTGTCTGTCACCCAGAGAAATCAAAGGAAATGCCAGTTAGGGATGAGCCTGTAGCTACTATGGACTTTGCCTACCTAATTGACTCTTTGTGGTAAAGGACTGTCACGAGTACTTTTAAAACCCTAGATATATTTCTTTGTATTTTTTAAAAAATGTGTTTTGCCTCAGAGGGCATGCCTGTTGTCATTGGCCTAGTTTGTTGTTTGTTCCAGACCCCAGGACAGCTGGGACACCTTTTCCTTTTGATGGGCAGGTTGGCAGCAGTGCTCACCAGTGGCAGAGGAGCTCAGATACTAGCAAGTTCTCTGCGGTTGCTTCTCGGATGCCAGTGTGGAAATGTCCTCCCCTCTTTCTGTTGAGTTGACTTTAAGTCGCTGTCTAATCCCTAGTAAGGAGGAATTGTGATTTTAAGTTTCAAGGCACTTTCTTCTCTTACCTTCCTGTGCCTTCTGCCCCTCTCCCCATACTTACACACAAACACAGTCAGCTTTTGGTGTGTGTAGAGAGTAGGGTTGCTAACTTCATTTCAACATTTGTGGTATGCTTACATGTTTGGTATTAGGTTTACATTTGATTTATGAAACAATATTTATGCCTTTATGTGACAGGGACTTTTGTAGATATTGGCAATACTGAGCTTTTCAGGACATACAGTTGAGTAGACAAGCAAACCGTTACTAGAGCACGTGTTAATTGCTGTAATAGCAACATGTAAAGTGTGCCCTGGAACCATAGAGTATGAAAAGCCTGACTTTTGGGAAATTGGGAAATGAGGAATGTCAGTGATAAATGATTTAGTGGAGGAAACAGCTTGTTTTGACAACTCTTTTGTAGAGAGTAGAGATTTTAGTAGGGAGAGGTTAGGTCAGGAAGGTGGTGTCTGTGTATGTATGTATTTAAAATTAAGGTCAGTGGGAAAAGGTTGAAGATGCAAGATATGTCTTTCTTTTGTCTTATGGTTGCAAGATGGCTGCCACAAGGTCAAGTGTCAAAAGTAAGTATGACTAAGTTTCTTGGAAGAAGACTGTTTTTTTCCTGGGATGACTCTTATCAGTGAGAAAACCCTTTCCCCAAAGCCTCATAAGTAGATGCCATCCAGCCATCTCCTCTGTGTTCATGGGCCAACATTGCACATGAGCCTATGCCTAAATCCGTCGTTATCAGGGAAATGGGACCACTGCGATTGGCTTAAATGGATTGTGATTCATCTTGAGTTGGGCCTGGAGTCTGCTTCCCCAGAAACACGTGACCTCAGGTAGAGATTTGTGAGTCCAGTCAAGGTGTGGTTAGAGAATGAGGGGATGAGTGGTGCCCTGGGGTCAGCAGCAGCACCCTTGCCTGCTCCGTCACCACCACACGCAGACACATACTTCTGAGGAGCAAAAGAAAATGTGGCTGTCTTTGGGTTTGGAATTGTAGGTGACTTTTTTTCCCATTTTATCTCATTATATTTCCTACTATGACTAAGTATTACTTTTATAATCAAATCGATCAAACTAATGTTTTATTTAAAAATTATATTTAAAAATTGGAAATGCCTGATCTACCCCTCCAAACTACATATAGAGGAATATATTTCTCTCAGTATTCTAAACAGTTCTGAAGTTCTTTGTCATTCTTGTAATACTTTCAGGGAAAGGAGAATATATAATTATATTTTGCAGTTTCTGATTGTATGCATACCAAGAGAACCGCTCTCTCGCGCTTAATCTGCAAGGCGTACCCCCCTGTGATACCTGTGGCTCCCCCTGAGCGATGATGAGGCTGGCTAGCCTGGCTTGAGTAGAGTGGTTGATTCATTGACTGGATGGGCCAGGATTCTTTGGAGCCCAAATTCTTGAATTGGGGATACAAATAGGAACATCGATTGCCCTCTCTCTCCAGACACGTTCTCCTCCTAGAATAGAAGGCTGTCTTGTGGTTAGCTCATCTGCCATTCTTTTCACATTTCAAGAAGAATGCCGCTTTAAGTTTGCACAGTGTTCTTCTAACCCTCCTAAACTTTTCAGAACGCTTTGAAATGTCCAGAGGACTTTCTTGTGTCATCCGTGTCTTTCTTCTCAATCCCAGGCTTTGGAGCGTTGTATACTATATGAAAGGCAGACAAGTCATGTAAATACATAAACAGTGTTGTAAATTTACAAAATAGAAATTAATAAAATAAAATTAAATAAAATTGCTAATAGTTTTTTTTTTCTATTTGATAATAACCATAAAAGCTGTGACAGATGGTTAGAGCGGCTTCTGAAATGGTATTACTTTCTTGGATAGAATTTAGAAAGACATAATATTGCCAAAATAATTTTTGTCTAAAATAAAAAAAACAATAGTATTTACCTACTCAGTTGTTCCTCAGATAATATTTGAACTGAGAAATATTTTAGCTTTTTTAAATGTTTTTTTATGGGCCTCAAATTATTATTATTTGACTAAATCTTCTGGTTATTATATTTTGGAGTGGCTACTGAGAGCTTAGGTGTCAAGTCTACAGCTTGGAAAGCCACATTTTAAAGGTGGATATTTGATTCCCAAGTTAGCATAAATAACAAGAAATGGATTTAAACATTTTAGTTTTAGCTGTGTATATTGAGATACTGTAGCACTATGGTGGCTGTCCGGGATTAGTGGATTAGGTTATTTTTAAATCATTTTAATTTAGTATCCTTAAATTAAAAAGTTTCAAATCTGTGACTCATGCACTGTTCTAATTGCTCCACTGTAACTGCTGCCTTGTTTAATTAAAATTGTTGCTTAACGTTTTTTACTCTTAATTCTTTTTTTTTTTTTAAACTCAAATTTATTATGAGTTGGAGCCAAATGGTATTTAAGGAGTGGTTGGGAATTTGAAGGGCACTTTTTTGGTTGTTATGTTGTCTTTCTTTTTTTCAGTTACTTTGCATATTATATGTATCAACTCTTGGACCTATAGAGGGTCATTCTGACTATGATCTTGTTTTAGGGCTTTCATTTCCTCTAGGTAATCAGAAATAAATAATTTTAATTATGGTTATAACTTTTACAGTTTGAAAACAAAATAACCTATGAAGAATCTTTAATATTTCAATTTGAATGTAGGACATGGACATGTAATACTCTGTATTGAAAGTAACTTTTAGTGAAATATCTCGTAGCATTCTGTCCTTATTGAGTTTTCCATTTGTAGTTGGGTATAACTATTGACTTTGATTTAAGTTCAGCATTGTTTAGTGTCAGATTCCTTTCAGTGATATATGAAATTTTTTATGTAATCTTAGATGTGTTAATAAGAAATTAATTACCCAAATATTGAGTAACAAGGGTAAATTTTCTATTTCTTAAATACCCTTTTAATCTGTTTATCATTGTTCTCATCACACACAGAGGGTATTTGAGGCATTTTCTTCTATTCTTGTTTTTTCTCTCTTCACTTTTACCTCTCCACCCCCACTCCCCCCCCCCGCCAAACACACACACACACACACACACACACACACACACACACACACCACTTATGTCATGTAATATGAATTTAAATGTGATATTTAGACTTGGGGGAAGATGACCTTTTGAACTTTTAAGTTACCCTCTCAAGGGCTTCAGTTTCTTCATCTGTTACAGAAGTGGTAAAGTGGGTCATACTGGAAAAATGTGCTCTTTTAATTAGAAAATCTTTAGTCCTGTGAAATTAGCAATTATCTTGAGCAGACTTGTGCCATTTTAATTGTTTTTGTTTTACCTTGTTGAGATCTTTTTTATTTATTTTTCTGTTAGTTTCAGGTGTGCAAAGCAACGTAATAGCTAGACATTTACAACCCCCACAAAAGGATAACCCCTCTGACACCATATATAGCTGTTACAATTCCATTGACTCTATTCCCTATGCTGTACTTTACATCCCATGACTATATATACATATATATTGAATTATGGTTGACAGGGAATATTATTCAGCTGGTGTATAGCATACTGGTCAGGCGTCTACACAGTCTATGAAGTGATTGTCCTGATAAGTCCAGTGCCCATCTGACACCCTACATAGTCTTTACAACATTATTGATTATTCCACATACTGTATTTTATATCCCCGTGATTATATTGTGACTGCTACTTTGTACTTTCTAATCCCTTTACCTTCATCCCCATCCTCACCCTCCTACCATCTAGCAACCCTCAGTTTTCTCTCTACATCTCCGAGACTGTTTCTGATTAGTTTGTTCAATTATTCTATTCTTTAGATTCCACATATAAGTGTGATCATATGGTATTTGTCTTTCTATGTCTGACTTATTTCACTTAGCATAATATTCTCTAGGTCCATCATAGAGATGGTAAGATTTCATTCTTCTTTATAGTTGAGTAACACTCCATTGTATAAATGTCCCAGTTTCTTAATCCAGTCGTCTACTGATGGGCATTTCAGTTATTTCCATGTCTTGGCTATTGTAAATAGCACTGCAGTAAACATAGGGGTGCATATATTTTTTTGAATTCATGGTTTGGATTTGTTTGGCTAGATAGCCAGGGGTGGAATTGCTGGGTCATAAGGTAGTTCCATTTCCAGTTTTTTGTGATACTTCCATACGGATTTCCATAGTGGCTGCACCAGTCTGCAGTCCCACCAACAGTGCACCGGGGTTCCCTTTTCCCCACAACCTCTCCAGTACTTGTTGTTTGTTGATTTATTAATGATAGCCATTCTGATCGGAGTGAGGTGGTATATCATTGTGGTTTTTATTTGCATTTCTCTAATGATTAGTGAGGTTGAGCATCTTTTCATATGTCTTTAGCCATCTGTATGTCCTCTTTAGAGAAATGTCTCTTCATGTCCTCTGCCCATTTTTTTAATTGGGTTGTTTGTTTTCTTGATGTTGAGTTGTATGAGATTTTTATCAATTATCAGGTGTATCATTAGCAAATATCTTCTCCCATTCAGTAGAATGTCTTTTTGTTTTATTAATGGTTTCCTTTGCTGTGAAAAAATGTTTTAGCTTCATGTAGTCTCACATGTTTATTTTTTTTTTTGTTTCCCTCGTCTGAGGAGATTTATCACTAAAAATATTATTAAGGGTAATGCCTGTGAATTTATTTCCTATGTTTTCTTCTAGGAGTTGTATGGCTTTGGGTCTTACATTTAAGTCTTTAATCCATTTTGAGTTTATTCTTATGTATGGTATAACAAGGTGGTCCGGTTTCATTTTTTTTGCACGTATCCAGTTTTCCCAGCACCATTTGTTAAATAGACTGTCTTTACCAGAATATACATTCTTGTTTCCATTGTTGTAGATTAAATGACCATATAGGATTTATTTCTGGGCTGTCTATTCTGTTCCATTGATCTATGTGTCTGTTTTTATGCCAATACCGTGCTGTTTTGATTACTAGAGCCTTGTATGATTTGATGTCCGGTAGTGTGATACCTCCTACTTTGTTCTTCTCAAGATTGATGTGGCTATTCAGGGTCTTTTATACTTCCATATAAATTTTAGGGTCATTTGTTCTAGTTCTGTGAAAAAATGTCATTGGTAATTCAATAGGGATTGTATTGAATTTATATATTGCCTTAGATAGAATGGACATTTTAACTATATTAATTCTTTCTATTCATGAGCATGGTATATGTTTCCATTTATTTGTATTTCTTTATTTTCTCATTTCAATGTCTTATAATTTTCTGAGTACAGGTCTTTTACTTCCTTGGTTAAATTTGTTCCTAAGTATTGTATTGTTTTTGAAGCAATTGTGAAGGGATTGTTTTCTTGATTTCTCCTGCTGATAGTTTATTATTGGTGTATACAAATGCAACTTATTTGAATGTTAGTTTTGTATCCTGCTACTTTACTAAATTCATTTATCAGTTCTAATAGTTTTTTGGTGGAGTCTTTGGGGATCTCTATATATAGTATGTCATCTGCAAATAATGACAATTTTACTTTCTCCTTTCCAATTTGGTTGCTTTTTCCTTTTCTTGTCTGATTGCTGTGGTTAGAACTTCCAGTACTGTGTTGAATAGCAGTGGTGAAAATGGGCATCCTTGTCTTATTCCTGATCTTATGGGGAATGCTTTTAGCTTTTCCCCACTGAGTATTATGTTAGCTGTGGGTCTGCCATATATGGCCTTTATTATGTTGAGATATGATCCCTCTATTCCCACTTTGCTAAAAGTTTTTATCATAAATGGATGCTGTATTTTGTCAAATGCTTTTTCTGCATCTATTGTTTGATCACAAGATTTTTGTTTTCATTTTTTAATGTGGTGTAACATGTTAATTGATTTGCATATATTGAACCAATCTTGCATACCAGGAATGAATCCCACTTGATTGTGGTGTGTGATCTTTTTAATGTATTGCTGAATTCAGTTTGCTAATATTTTGTTGACTTGTTGAGATCTTTATTAGGCTTACTGAATTTTTATTTTTAAAGGTTCAGAAATCTCTGCAGTTTTGTAACTAACTCTTGGGTTTGTAGAACCTTTTAAAATGAAGTTTTATTTTGGTCACTTGCATAATAATGGCAATAATAATGATAAAATATTAGTGATCTTGTGCCAGGCAAGCCCTGTGCTATTCAGTGTGCCAGACCATTCAATCCTTAAAGTAAGCGTTGATGTTGTTTTTCTTATGGGGAACCTGAAGCGTTGTCAGGTATCTTACAAATCACATAGTTGGTAATACAAGCAAAGATTTTATTATATCTGAGTACTCTTGTTCATTTTAGTATTATCCTATTGGTAGTGTTAAAACAATCTAAAATTGATTTTCTTTTGCATTTCATAATTCTGTGATTTGATTAGCACTTTATCCTTTTCAAAGGGCTTTGTGAGACAAGTAGGATGGGATCTACCTAGTACTTAAGTCTCTTGGATGCACACTGCTCTTGTTCATAGGGCTAGATCTGACTTGATGGGTCTTTCTTCCTTTTCCATTAACAGGGTTCTCTTTTTTCACATCAAATCATTTTAATTTAGATTTCTGTAACACTTAATTTTTTTCTTCACTGATTACTGTGAACATATCAGTGGAGGCTACTGTGTTTTAGAGTTGCCCATGAATTTTCTACATAGTGAGAAACCAATATCCACTGATGACTGGAGGTAATATCCGTTATAAAGGGGTAAAAAGGAGCTGACATTTTTTGGGAGGCTTCAAGACAATCGAAATAAATATGAACTGCATTTTTAATGAAGGCACATTTGTTTATAGTTATTGCCTATTTTAACATTTTTCTGATTATAAAGTAGTATGTGTTTATAGTTAAGAATTTGACAAACAAAAATTACCTAGATTTAGTCATTGCTAATACTTTGACATATGTCTTAACTAGAAGTGGAGGAACCAAGGTTTCTGGACATGTTACATGTGAGATACAGGTAGTATTTTGACTATGCAGTTGGATACATGAATATGAAGTTCAAGAGGGTAGTCGTGATTAGACCAAATATGAGAGTGTATAGTAAATCCATGAGTGATCATGTCTTCACTATGTGTCTAGATGAGTTCACCTGGGAAGTGTGTGCAAAGAGGAGAAATAAATCAAAGAGTTAGTAAGCTCTGGGCTCTCTAGCATTTAGAGGTTTGGAAGAGGAGGAGGATCCACACAAAAAAATGGATAAGTGGCTGCCAGTGAGACGGGAAATCAGAGGCTTGTGGTATCCTGGAAGCCAAGTGAGGAAAAGATTTCAGGAAGGAATAATTAACCTATTAAATGTTGCTGAGAGGCTATGTAAGAAGACTGAAAATTTGCCATTTGGCAATGTGGAGATCATTGATCCTCACAAAGTGGTTTTCAGAGTGTGTGTGTGGAAGCCTGATATTAGTGGGCTCAAGTGAAATCGGGAAGAGAGGGAAGTGGGGAAGGTGTAAATATAAATGGCTTTTTTGGGGGGAGTTCAGTAAAGGGGAATAGAATTTACTGTAGATAGGAAAGTATGGGGAGAATCAAGAAATTTTATTTTAAGAGGAGAGCTATTACAATATGTTTTGTATGATAATAGGAATGCTGTGTATTCATTTTCTCCCTCAATTTTCCTGGTGAGACTTTGCAGAAGTTTGTCCATTTCATTGATCTTCTCAAAGAATCAGCTCATGGTTTAATTAGTCAGTTCTACCAAAAGAAAATGCAAAATTTCATTCTGAGTGGTTTTCTTGGTGAAAGCACTACAGATTTCATCAGATTCTATGTTAGAGAGCTGGTCCTCTAGTGGTTTGGCAGGTCAACAGCTCATTTCTTTAGACGATACCCTTAAATTTTTAAAGAATCTATTTGAATTGGTATTGCTGTTAAAATAAATCATTAAACAGCATGTATTTTATTGTTCCCAAACAAGAAGAAATCTTACTATATTTTTCCTACCCTTTCCATCTGGCTTTGTCAAGGTTTAATTTTAAATTTTTAATTTTAGTTAAAGGTTGATTGTTTTCTGTTATCAAATTCGTTTTCTGTTTGTAGAATCTTAAAAAGTTGCGTTAAGACTCACAACCAAGTTGTCAACAGTTTAGACTTAACTGAGTTTTACTTTTTTTGTTTGCTATCTATTTAAACATCTTTTTAGTTTGTATTTTTAGTCAGAGTAATACATGTTCTTGGTTTAAAAAATACGGAGAGATTTATCATAAAGCAACTTCATCTTTTGCATCCCATCCGACCTCTAATTCTTCATGGTTAATATTCATCTTTATCCATTTCTGCTATTTAATTTTTTTGGTAGTTACCTCTCTGTCTCTAAGACGTTTATGAGTATTTATGAACCTAAGATATTTCTGTTGATTTCCTGTTACTGTTGATATTGATTTTGTTTGCTTCTACCATCTCCTAACCTATATTTATAATCATATTATTTCATTTCTGTTCTATAGAGTTACCTTTACAACTCCCAACATTATTGTTGTTATTATTTTTTTTCAAATTTGGCCTCATTAACCTAAGGAAGTATCTTTTGACTCTGCACATTCTAAGTCAAATAGAAATACTATATTTTCTTTTAGTTCTCTCTGATTCCATCGCCCAGCCTGTCAGTTTTACTTTTATTTTGTCAAGGTGATTAATATTTACATTCCATCCTATAAATGTAATTAAGTCTTACATTATTTGGCTATTCTGAAAACCAGTGAACAATGTTTGTGTTATTATATCTATGCTGCACTGGGAAGCTAAGTTGTGTGCTGTTACTCTTCTTTTCCTAGTTTCAGTCTTGCCTTGTGCCACTCAAAAAACGTTTCTAGCATCAAATTCAAGTAATAGCTAACAGTTACTGAGTACTCATTAATTACATGCCAGGCACTGTTCTAAGAACACCGTGTATGGTATTTGATTTGGTCCTCCAACAAAAAGTACTATTCTTGTCCCTACTTTACAAAAAAACAAAAATTTTCAGAGCAATGGAAGATTTATGTAAAGTAACTTGCTCAACTGGCAGAGGAGTTACCAAGCAATAAAAGGCTATTCTGTACTGTCCACACAGTGATCTCTAAGAACAGCTAGCTGCTATGTTTGTGAGGTGGCGATAGACTTTCAGTTCTTAGGTGTGCTCCCTGATAACCACTCTGTCTTCATCTCCAATCCCGGATTGTGGGATCTTAGGATTGTCTGTGGTGGAAGAGGCTGCGTGTGTTTGGAAATTTCACTCTTGAGGGGCGTTTTAGGAAATTTTCACTCTTTTCCTTTATAGGCACCCTAAGTTAACTGGAAGGATAGTAGCTACTGCACCTCCCTTTCTGCCTATCAGTCTCTCATCTTAGAAAACCTATAGTGTGAATACTTTCCTTATAAGGGAGTAAGGCAAGGATGCCCTCTCACACAGTCTCACTATTCAGTCATTGCAATAGGGAAAAAAAAGAAACAAGTGTAAAGATGGGAAACGCATAAAACTCTATTTGCAGATGACATGATTGTGTACAAAGAAAATCCTAAGGAGTCTACAAAACAACTATCAGAACTAGTGAGTTAATTAAGGCTGCAGAATTCAAGGTTAATATTTTTAAAAAATCAATTTAATGTTTACATAGTAGCAACAGAAAACCAGAAAATGAAGTTTAACAAACAAGTCCATTTATAGTAACTACAAACAAAACAAAACAAACAAACAAAAAACCATAAAACACTTAGGAAAAACTTTTAACAAAAGATAGGCAATTATACAATAAACTTTACTAAAAACATCAGAATAATGCTGAGAGAAATTAATGAAGACCTAAGTAAATGGGGAGCCATGCTATGTTCACATATCCAAAGACCCAATTTGTTAGATGTCGGTTGATACATGGATTCATTGATATATGTAGATGCGTTGCAATCCTAATAAAAATTCACTGGCTCTTACAACTCAGTATAAGAAGAAAACAGCCCAACCAAAAACGGGTAGAAGAATTGAACAGACATTTCAGAAAAGAATATATACAAATGGGCAACACGCACCTATAAAGATGCTCAATATCATTAGCCATCAGGAAGTGCAAATTAAAACCACAGTGAGATACCACTGTGCATTTATTAGGGTGGCTAAGATTGGAAAGACTGACAATACCAAGGGTTAGTGAAAATGTGGAGCAACTGGAATCGCCAGACACTGCTGGCAGCAATGTAACATACGATTGCTTTGGAAAACTGTTCAGCAATTTCTAAGTAGTGGAACATATACCTAACCACATCACTCAGCTCTTCTACTCCTGGGTATTTATTTACCCAAGGGAATTGAAGTATATGTCCATGCAGATGTTCACGGAAGCTTTATTACAATAATCCCAAACTGGAAACAGTGTAGTTGTCCACCTTTATTACAGTAGTCTATCAACAGTTAAATGGATAAACAAATGGTGGTATAACCATATAATGGAATCTTATCCAGCAATAAAAGAAATAGCTGATGTACACAGTATGATTGTTATTAAGCTCAGTGAAAGAAACCCGGCACCAGAGTACATAATGTGTGATTTCATTCATATAAAAGTCATGGGGAACAGGGAAGAAGAGACCTCAAGGGGTATGTGAAATATTTAGGAGTGATGGACATTTCTAGGTCTTGATTGTTGTGATGGTTTTATGCACATATACAAGTGTCAAGAGTCGTTGAATTGTACACTGTAAATATGCAGTTTATTCTGTGTAATCATAACTTAGAGTTGATAAATAAAATAGTGACCAACAAATACATGACAAAATATGTATTCAATAAATTAGCTTTCTTGGTGTGGACCAATTCCAGTTGCTAGTTCATATTTTCATAACAGTCTTATTCCATTGAGATATAACAATCCTTTTAAGGATCAAGTAGCTGCCAAATATGTTAAGCAAATAAAAGACTTCATTGTTTCTTAAGTTCTTTGTACTAAGAAAGTGTAACAGTGGAATCGGTTATTCTTTTTTTTTTTGGTGGAAAGAAAAGCAGGTTTATTCAAAATGCCGGCATTCTGTGAGGATGTTGGACTCTGGCCCAAAATTTATCCCCGGAATCAGTTATTCTTGTTTTGCTTTTGTAGCTTGGATTTCCTATGTTCCTTCTTTTCTTCTTTTATTCCCTTCCAAGCTATTTTAAACTTATTACTGAGAATTATCAAAGTTGGATTTGTTGACTTGGGAAGTAAAATAACCCACCTTTTGTTTCTGACCTCTTAGTAGGTGAATCTGTAAACAACTTCTTCAAACTTCTGTAGCCATTCAAACTGCTCACCTCTAAGTATAACATTAGCTTTATAATTTCAGATATGGAATTATGCCAAGTAAATAGATCAGTGATTAAAATGTAATTGTTAACATTAAGAATAGTAATTGAAAAAAACCCAACTTTCTTTGTATGTAACCTAACATAATGTTGACATAATCATGAGCCGTAAAAATTGTAGTGAATTGCCCCCCATTTAAAAAATGTTATGGCATCTTTAGTTGTATAGCTTTAACATACAATGATGGGTCACTTTCCTATATATCTTCATAAAAGTACTTTAAAAACAATGTCATTGTTTTTGGTGTTGCTAAAAGCTTTCTGCTACTTAATTTTAAACTTTTGTTTTCCATTTTCATTCGGCCTTTTTGATATGTTCATGCATATATCATATCCAGTCATGCTTAAGATTTTTTTCATAAGGCTGAGAGAAATGGATTTAGAAAATATGATTATCAGATATGATGTTTAAACAAGTGTGATATTAAGATCTGCAAAAAGTTGAAGAAAATAGCAAATCTTGGTCACTGAGCTGCTTCTTGGCTCTTCCTGGCAGGTGAGTCAAGTCTTAGAACATTGGGAAGAACCCCAACTTAAATTGTTGTCTCTGTAATTCCCACAGACTTTTTTAGGTGTCATTAATTACTTTATCACTAGAAAGCGTATGTAAGGGAAATGTTGGATAAAGAAACACATTTTTTTTTCTTTTTTAAATTTCAACCCAGTAGTTTTCTTTTTTTTTTTAGGGAAGAGGAAGGCAGGTAGTGGGTTCTGGGGTGTTCAATGAAATACTGTCTCATGATTGTACAGTCTCACTCCTCTGTCAGTTCTGTGCACCCTGTAATGTTACTTCTTGGACCTGCTCTCTTCTGACTAAGATCAGTGTGTAATAAGAATTAATGCAGAACATGAAATGTGTAATTTTTTTTTCCATTTTGTTTATATGTTTATTCTGTTCTTTAGGTTCCACATATTAAGTGAGATCATATGGGATCATTTGTCTTCCTCTGTCTGACTTATTTCACTTAGCATAATACCCTCTAGGTCGATCCATATTATTGTAAATGGTAAGATTTTATGTTTGTTTTATGGCGGAGGAATACTCCATTGTATAAATGTACCACATTTCTTTATTCAGTCATCTATTGATGGGCATTTCAGTTTCCATATCTTGGCTATTGTGAATAGCACTGCAGTAAACATAGGGGTGCGTATATCTTTTCAAATTAATGTTCTGGATTTCTTTGGATAGATACCCAGGAGTGGAATTGCTGGGTCATAAGGTAGTTCTGTTTTTACTTTTTTGAGGAACTTCCATACTGTTTTCCATAGTGGCTTCTCCAATCTGCAGTCCAACCAACAGTGCACAAGGGTTCCCTTTTCTCCACATCCTCTTCAACACTTGTTTGTTGTTTTATCGATGATGGCCATTCTGACAGGAGTGAGGTGATATCTCATTGTGGTTTTTATTTGCATTTCTCTGATGATTAATGATGTTGAATGTCTTTTCATATGCCTGTTGGCCATCTGTATGTCCTCTTTAGAGAAATATCTGTACAGGTTTTCTGTCCATTTTTTTAAATTGGATTGTTTGTCTTTTGGTGTTGAGTTTTTTTTGTAAGTTGTGGATATTAACCCCATAGCAGATGTATCATTGGCAAATATCTTCTCCCATTCTGTAGGATCTCTTTTTGTTTTGTTGATGGTTTCCTTTGCAGTGCAAAAACTTTTTAGTTTGATGTAGTCCCATTTGTTTATTTTTTTCTTTTGTTTTCCTTGCCCAAGGAGATAATGAAAATATTACTAACAGTAATGTCTGAGAGTTTACTTCCTGTATTTTCTTCTAGTTTTATGGTTTGGGGTCTTACATTTAAGTCTTTAATCCATTTTGAGTTTATTCTGGTGTGTGGTGTAAGAAGGTGGTTGTCTCATTTTTTTTGCATGTATCTGTCCAGTTTTCCCAGCACCATTTTTTGTATAGACCATCTTTACCCCAGGGTATATTCTTTCTTCCTTTGTCATAGATTAAATGACCATATAGGCATGGGTTTATTTCTGGGCTCTGTATTCTGTTCCACTGATCTATACAGTAATACCTTGGTTTGTGAGCATAATGCGTTCTGGAAACAAACTACTCGTATTGCAAGACATCACTTGTTTACCACGTTAAAATGTATTAGAAATGTTTGCTCATCTTGTGGAACACTTATAAACCAAGTCACTTGCAATCCAGGGTTTTACTGTATGTCTGTTTTTATGCCAGTACCATGCTGTTTTGATTACTATAGCCTTGGCATCAGGTAGCATGTTACCTCCAGCTTTGTTCTTTTTCAGGATTGTCGTCCCACAGACTTTTTGATGCTAAGATTTTTAAAATTAGGAATGGTAAAAAGAAGAGCCATGTCTTTAAAGAAATTCTTTCCTGTGGGCATCTCCACCTTAAATAAAAATAAATAAATAAATAAATAAAAATTTTATTTTTTTATTTTATTTTTTTATAAAGGCCATTAGAGGAAAGAAAAAGGACTGAAAGTATACACACATCACACATGATACTGTTGTGTCTTTGTCATCCACATGAAAAATAGAAGGTAAGGGTCACCTGTTTCCAGAGAGCGCTTAAATTCTGGGTATCTTGTAACAACATCTGGGTTAGGGGATTTTGAAGCTTAGGAGGGAGCCAAGAATGATGACATGATAAGAGGAATTTGCCTGTCTTCTAAGCCATTGGAGACCCTGCCCTGAAATTGAGTGAGGCAAAAGTAATTGACAGAGTGCTGGAGGTGTGCTAGGCAGAAGCAGTAAAGAGGACAAGGTGGAGATTCCCATGGCTACTAGAAAGAAGGGTAAGTCAGGTTCTAAGGAACTTGACCAGGCTGCAGGTGGAGGCACTGCTTTTCTATAAAGGCCAAAACAGTTACCTATTGCCTGGATACTGTTTCTGGTATCCAGGGTCACTAATTGCTTATGTTTACCCCCCCCCACACACACACACATAAACCCTAGGCTAATATAACTATTTTGGAAATCACTGTTCTCTTTAATTAAATATTATGGTTAAATGAGAATTGATCAGAAAGTAGATTTTGTTTGAAGACACTTTATAGATCTTTAGAAATACCCACATTGTTGTGTAAATTGATTATCATGATCATTGTTGTCTCTTTTGCCCCAAGGCATCATTTTTATTTTGAACATCTGGGTTATTTCTTCTTGGATGTAGGGACTGTGTTTTATTTGTATTTTCATGGCATCTAGTTTATTGTTGGGCACAGGTAAGCTCTTCTAGAAAGAACATTCATTGTTGTCCAGTGAAGATAAAGAATATTGAATGATAGTCTTTTTCTTTTAAATGAGTCCTTGGTGTCAGATAATTTTGTGTGTGCTTCTACATGGAGAATTAAAAAAACAAACAAAAGAAACCCTGAGCGACTTGAGGTAAAGAAGATGCCAGCTCTTTTATACACACGAAACCTCATCCTCATACACATTGCCTTCTGAATTCCTGTTACGAAGCGTTGTAGACCTGGCTCCATGATGGATATTTACCTGCGATCTTTCAAAGTTTTGTTTTTTTTTTAAGTAAATTATCCTTAAAATTATTAAAATGGGATAAAGCCACAGCATTGTGTTTTCTTTTCTTTATGACTTTGAAAGCAAAAACATGAAGTGGCAACTGTATTAAAACTTAAATTGTGTATATTGACCAGAGAGCAGAAGTTATTTTCTAATTGAGGTGCAGGAAGCCTTAAAATGCTTGTTCATCCTTTCTCAGTATTACTGAATGAATCAGCAAACCTTTATTTTGAATTTTAGCAATAATATATATTTCTAAGAATATAGAAAAATTTGGGTGTAGCATAGGAATCTAAATTAGGTATTAATCAATTAACAGAATTTTAGGTCTGGAACCTTTGGGGTGTTATATCTTACTTTTCAGCTTTGAGAAATGTTAGAAGGTGACTGACAGATATTAGAAGGATATACGCCATTCTTACCTAATTTAGTCATTACTTACTGTATTTCCCCCAAAATAAGACTGGGTCTTATATTAATTTTTGCTCCAACAATCAACATTTATTCATGTATAAAAATCTGCATTTATTCAAACAGTCATGTCTGACTGATGATCTTAACGGGCTTATGTTTGGGGTAGGGCTTATATTATGAGCATCCTGAAAATCATGCTAGGGCTTATTTTCTGGTTAGGTCTTATTTTCGGGAAAACATGATAGTTATATTACTGGGTAAAAATGGATTACTGACCACTTAGATGGTTTTCAGAATTCGGAAGATTGTTTCAGGTTAGCTTTCTGTAGTGCCCCATGCCAGTGAGGCCAAGGTTGAGGTGGCGTCATACAAGTCAGTTGCAGTGGCTGTGCTTATAGTTGCCAAGCCTTGCTCTTCTTTGGTCACCTGTCTTGCAGGTATATTTCTAGCTCCCAGAGGATGAGCTGGGGCTCCCTTTCACACCTCATGGCTCTGTAAAAGCTATCCAAGGACTTCCCCTGAGTGCTTGTCTCAGTGCTACTGTTCCCATATGTATTAGAGTAGCGGACTGCGCTGTGTTTGGAAGGTGTCCATGATCTAGGTTTTGGGTTTATACTAAAAATGGCCAAGTGATTCATTCAGAAACAAATACCTGCATTGGACCAGGTACTCTGTTATATGTTTGAGGTCAGAAAACAAGTAAAAGTTTTGACATTTGAGCTGAGGCCTAAAAGGTGAGGAGTTAGCCAGCTGAAGAGCAGAAGTCCAGGGAGCAGCCACAGCACATGTAAAGGCCTTGCGGTCCGAAGGAGCTTGGTGCCAGTGGGGCAGGAAGGAATGATGGTGAGGCTGGAGAGCAGCAAGAGAGGGAGACCAAGGCTTGAGATAAAGCTGGATTAATAGATAGAAAACCTGACCACACAGGTTTGGAGGACATGCTGAGGATTTTGAGTTGATCATAAGACATTTGGAAGGCATCATAGGATTTTTAGCCATGGAGGAATCACTTTGATGTGGGAGAATAAATTAGAAGGGATCAAGAGGACTTGAAGGACTCCTTCTGTCTCTGGCCACGGCAACGAGAGGAGCTGGGCATCTGCAATAGGTGATTGGACGTGACTACTCCAGCTTCCTGATCAAAAGGAACAGCAGATGTATGGCGCCAAACCCAATAACATGAAGGCCCTCAACTCCTTCTGCTACAACAGGCTTATTCATTGCAAGATGGTGGGCGTGGAGCCAGCTGCCTATGGCAAAGGTGTGGTGGTTGGTGGTGGCTGTCGGAAAGCAGAGATCCAGCCAGCGAAAGCCAGCCTTTTCCTGTGTGTGGACCACCATCAACAAGAACGCCCAGGCCCCCCTCAGCAGCATCCGGATCCACAAGAACAAGTACTGCCCGGTCCTGCGCATGGCCGCCATCAGCAGAGCCAGCGCCATCCTGCACAGCCGGAGCCCGTGACAATGAAGAGGAAGCAGGCCACCCCCAACAAGAGCTCCTGAGCACCCCCCACCCCGCCCCCTGCTCACCCCAAGCAATGAAGCATCAGCCGACTTTACTACACCAAAAAAAAAAAGGGGGGGGTGCTTGATGGGAATGAAGCTTTTGTTATCATCAATAATAGCAGCTAATATTTATTATTTGTTTGCTATGGGCTTGACAGTATGCTAAACCCTTTACCCTTATTATCTCGTGTAAAACCTCACAACAGTCGAGTTGGGTGCTGCCTTTACCCCTGTTTTACAGGTGAGGAAACGAGTGAGAATAAGCAGCTTGCCCAAGGCCATATAGTGAGTAAGTGGCAGAGCTGGGATTTGAACACAGAGAGCATATGATTCTAGACACTGTGCTGGTAGCTACTTGGCTTGTGCTTTCAGTGCATGAGGTCATGGTCTATTAGCGGTTCTTGAAATTGAGTGGATCACAACTGGAAATTTTTTTAATAGAACAGAGTAGAAATTAGAGTACTTGACAGTAATAAGAATAAAACATTAATATGTGAGACTTTGTTTCACTTTTTATTTTATATAACTGTTGGGTTGTTGGAAAAGTCATGACACATTTTTGCAACGAAAAACAGAAAAAATACGTCATGAGTTTTCCGACAGCCCAGTGTATTTGTACGTGGGTAAGCTTGTAAGCCATTGCAAAAAGTAAACGTCTACCTAGACAAGAGCCATTGATGGCTTGGATTGGATTGTGACAGTCCAGTGCAGAAGGAGCTCAGTGTGGAGAGGCAGAGGCACCAGGTATCCGAAAGAGATTGGATACAGGGGCTGATTGGAGGGAGGTGTCAGGGATGAGTCCCCGGCTTCTGGTGGGAGCAAGATAGTCCTGGTTTGCGTGTGCTCAGTCCTCTTTAGAGGAGACTGACCCTTCTTAGAGGGGACCTCCCGGTGTTTCTTTTATTCCCTGATTCTCTAGCTTCTCTCAACTGTAATGGATGGGACTTGGGGTTGGCATGTCATCCAAATCTGTATCTTACAGCAGATCTGTAAGCTGGCTGTGAACATCTGAGGTGATCTGTCACCCAAAACTGCTTAAACGGGGGATGAGCCAAGAATATATTCTCTCTCTGGAATTTGAGGTGAGTAGTGAACAGGCCACATAGGCACACATGTGGGCCAGCAGAAGCTCTAGAGCGAAGGTACGGGGATTGTTTTTTGCTGTAGTGCCCATGGAATCCAAAGAACCTTTAGGGTCCAGTGTTGAAGAGTCCAGAGTCCTCTTTCTGAAGTTGAGGTCCAGTTCATTTGTTCCTGGCTTTCTGTGAGGCCCATTTCCTTATTCTCATGCATGAGGTTTTAGCAAAACCTGGCTGGCTTCCCACGTTACTGCCAGGGGTATCCATTTGCATTCAGCAAATACTAACTAGAAACAAAACATGGAGTGGTTAAGTGCTTGGTATAAATCCCCCGTCTCCATCTTAATGGTTTTGGTCAAGACACTTCTCACTGAGCCTCAGTTTCCTCCTCTGCATAGTTGGGATGATATGAGAGCATCTGCGTCATGAGGAGTCAGTGCCTAGTGCAGAATTAGAGCTTACTGAGTATTTGCTGGTAGTAGTTGGTATTTTTCGGATGGTTCTGGAGAGACTTAAACATGTTTATGAACAAAACCTATAGGAAAGAGCTGGTGGGGGGTCTATATTTCAGCTATATTGAACACTAAAAATAAACACACAAGTAGAATAGAGTTTTGAGATGCATTTCATGTGTTTGTGAGTGAAACAGCTTGTCTTTGAGGTGGAATTCACCCATGATCTGGGCCTGGTCTGTCTGAACTTTGATAGTCCTTATTTCTCCTTTCGTTTGTATTTGGAGTAGAGTGGATCGGAAAATAGTGACATTTTTTCAGTCACTGAACATTTGAGGCCCTTCATGTTTCAGGCAGTGAGTAAGGCGTCAGAAGAACAAAAGTGAACGGCACAGGGATGATCCCCGTGAGGAGGTCGGCAGCCTCCCTCAGCGTGGTCAGCACGCCATAGTGGGGTACGCCACACAACTTGGGGGTGCTCACCACTGGCCACTGGGTCTGGAAGAAAACATTAGAACTTCTCATTCTTACTTTCAGCCTCAGTGTGTTTTAAAACACCTAATATATAAGAATAGTAGCGCATTTCTGAAATGTATAGACAAACATACATATATTTATTGATGGGGCTACCCTGTTTTTTGCAGGTAGCGTGTATGTGATCAAAAAATGTTTGGAGGCTGCTATATGTTTATATTTTTAAAAATATACATTTTTTATAACTTTCGCTTATGGTTTAACATTTTGAGAAACCCAAGAGTTTCTATGAATAGTAATCCACGTTCTGAATGGTGAAGGACTTGTACTTGTTGCCCACACTTCGTAGTGTGAGGTGAGACTTGTTATATGAAAAGACTCGTTCCTAAAGTCTGGCCTGACAGATTTCAGCCTTTCTCTCAAGGAAGTCATTTGCTGCTTTGTGTTGGAGGAACTCTACCTTTTGTAGAATGATCCCTTGTCAGGAAGCACTAAGTCCCCACCAGCTGTCAGATGTTGGGGGACAGGGCATGGAGCATGGTGGGACACCGTGTGCCTGCTGCACTCTTCAGTCCCATCTCAAACCGTAACTGCCGATGACCCCCACACATGCCTATTAATGTCTTAAAGTGACAGGAATGGCGTGCCACCCAGAAATGCCCCAGCCCCATCTGCTTGCTCATTGTAGGTGTTTTCTCAGTATGAAATGTCTCACTTTCAGAGAGTCGTGTAATCCTTGGTTCAAAAACTTCTTTCTTCCCCCATCCTGAGGAACTTTTTCCTAAAATGAGTTAGAAAAACTGCTATCAAGACCCCCCCCCTTTTTTTTTTAAAGATTTTTATTGGGGAATTAGGGGGGTTGGGAACAGTGCTGGGGAATTGGGGAAGGGGAACAGACAAGTTGCTGTTGTTTTGTTCTTCAGTCTAGTTGTGGAGGACGTTGCTTCACTGGCCCAAGTTGGCACCATCATTGCGCTCTTCCCGGGCCAGGCGGATCAGTCGCCAGCTTCTGGACGGCTGCTCACGCTGGCTGCTGGCTACACACAGTAGCCCATGGCAACCCACCGCAGCAGGGGCTGCAGCCTACGCCGTCACCGGCGACTCACGGCAGCCCAGCTCCAGGTTGAGCTGTTGTTCAGCATCTTAGCTGTAGAGGGCAGTGTCACTGGCCCTCATATGTGGGATCCGAACCGGGGCCCTCTGGCGTCCCAAGCCAGTTCTTAACCATTGCGCCACTCGGCCAGCCCTCAAGACCCCTTTTAAAATGAGGTAAATTGAATAAATGCTCCTAGATTCTCTAGAGGCTTTTGTTTTCATTTTTGTCCTAGTGATGGGTATTTTAATTTATATTTGACACTGTCATTTTTGAAAACATTGTAAACAGGATTTTATTTAAACAAAATCTTGCGTGTGTCTTTACAGGTCTGATGACAATTAGAAGCATGCTTTCACTGAACTGCCCAGCCCCATTTGTCACGCAGAATGTCTCTGATTGAGAGCTCGGTGTTTGCCTATGAGTCTGCGGTGCACAGCAGCAACGTGCTGCTCAGCCTCGATGACCAGCGGAAGAAGGATGTGCTGTGTGACGTCACCGTGCTCGTGGAGGGCCAGCCGTTCCGCGCGCACCGGTCCGTGCTGGCAGCATGCAGCAGCTACTTCCACTCGAGACTCGTGGACCAGGCCGATGCAGAGCTGAGCATTACTCTACCAGAAGAGGTGAGAAGAGGCCTGTGCCTTCGGGAAGCACCCTGATTTTAATTTAATTTCACTAAGTTAAATCTCTTATGGTTTATGAAGTTAAAAATAAAACAGTCCCTTTGTCATGAGGCTCAGGAGCAGTTCGCAGATTATGGAACAACACATTTCTTTAGCTTTTTAAAATAAAATTATGGCCTCTTACATGTTAAATTATTAATTTTGGATGTTAGTTAAAAGTGTTTATTGAGTTACTTGACCCACTGTTAGGACACTTTGGAGAGGTCATGCTCCGAGGGGCTGCCCTGTGTGCCATTCTCTCTCTTTGGACCTTTTCCTGTGATGGAAAACTGTGACTGGGTTTAGGGTTGTACAGTCATTCATTTTTCTAAGACAGGCCCTCATGGAAAGCAGGTGCTCCATCAGTGTGCTCTTTCTCTCCTCTTTCTTCTTTCTTGAAGATGTGTCTGTGCGTTGGTAGAAAAAGGGTAATTCTGTGCCATATTTACAGAGCGCTGTTTTTACACATCTTTTTCCACCAGCTTGGTGTGGAGCTCAGGCCCCTAAACATTTGGGTCCTTGTTAATGTCCTGCCTCCAAGAGACCTCTCTCTGGGCTGGGAAGTGCTGCTTGCGCTGGCCCGTATTGGAACAGCTTGCTTTAGTTAGTAACTGAACTGGAATAGTGTTGCGCCTTGTGGCATTGGGGCACAAATTAGAATATAAGAGGAGTTTGGAGGAAGTATATGGTACTTTTTGTGTACAGCAGGCTTGTGTGGGCTGCCCTGTGATGGATACTAAGGCCACACTGGCCATGCATACTTCCATGAAATCATTTCTGCGGGTTGGGGAATCAACAGGTTGTCAGCTCTGTGGCAGAAGTCGGAGCAAGTAATGCAATACCAAGGTGACAAGGAAGGCCAACTAACTGTAGGTTAGTCATTGCTTCTAAAATGTAGCAGTGGTTATCGTAATGGCCATATACTTCATGTGGTCTGTATTTTCACATTACTGAATAAGACTTTCCTAGTAGAGCAGAGTTGCATTCATCAGCATTGGAGGAAAGGTGTATATATGCATTCATTCATTCTAATTTGAGTGTAAATCTTGTAAGTTTTCAAATATTTAAAGTGTCTCATCATAGTGGCAGATTGAAAATATTATATAACTAACTCACTGTCTTAAAAGCCTTTTTTTGGTTATTTTAACTTATTTTTTTTTAATTAATTGAAATTCTTATTGAGATCATTATAAATTCACAGAGAATGCAGAGAGATCCCTTGTACACTTTGCCTAGTTTCCTCCACTGGTAACACTTTGCAAAATTATAGTATAATATCACAACCAGGATACTGACATTAATACAATCCACCCATCACATTCATTTTTCCCTGGTTTTACTTGTACTAAGTGTGTGTCTGAAGTTTTGTACAGCATTGTCCCCTGTGTAGGTCCATGAATCTACCACCATGTCAAGATACTAAACAGTTCCAACACCCAAGGATCCCTTGTGTTGCCCTTTTGTAATCACACCCACTTCTTTCCAACCCTTACCCCTGGTGACCACTGATCTGTCCTCCTTTTCTAAAGTTTTGTCGTTTCAAAATGTTACATAATTGCATTTATACAGTATGTGACCTTTTGAGATTGACTTTTTTCCATTTACACTTACCTTATTTCTTTTGAGATTCATCCAAGTTGTGTGTATCAATAGTTTGATTCTTTTTATTGTCAAGTAGTATTATTCCATAGTATGGCTGTACCAATTTTTATTTAAGTATTCACTTATTGAGGAAAATCAGGCTAATTCCAATTTGGGGCTATTATAAAGTTACTATGAACATTTGTATATAGGTTTTTGTATGAGCATAAGAGTGTAATTGTTGGGACATATGGTAATTGTATGTTTATTTTAATAAGAAACTACCAAACTCTTTCTCAAAGTGGCTGCACATTTTACATTCCCATCAGCAGTGTATGAGTGATTAGTTTCTCCACATCCTCACCAGTATTTGGTGTTATCACATTTTTATTTTAACCCATTTAAAAACTAGCTAAGTACTCACAGCTTAGAATATTTTTAAGAAGATCACAAAAATTATAATATCTTGATCACTTTTATAAGTACTCTGTTTTAAAATTAATTTTGTGCTTTTAATCCAGAATGAGGCTTTCTCTGCACTTCAGTATGTTCCATTGCCCCTCACTTTGCAGAGGCAGGTTCCATGTAAATGCACAATTTTCCACTTAAAGTTTTGTCACCTAGAGTACATGAATCTTTGCTGAAACAATACTAGGCATGGTTTTTATTTTTATTTTATTATTAGTAGTAGTGGTAGTATTTTTAGCTGAGCCATCCTGCCACCTGTTGGCAGCTCAGCGGCAGCTCAGCTCAGGCTGGGATTCGAACTGGCGACCCTGTTGCTCAGAGCTTGCACTCTTGAGCGAGCTCTTAACCAACTGCGCCACTCAGCCAACCCTCAGGTATGGTTTTTAGCATTTTACTTTGGTCACTTTTTAAACCTGAGTCTTTAAAATTTTTATTAGAAATTTTTGGCATGAGATAAAGATAACGGTTACTGTTTGCTGTGCATTTGCCTTGGACCAGGACTCCTTTAAGTGCTTTAGATACATTGTTTTTTATCCTTAAAATTTTCACTTTTGTAGTTTATAGCAGTTGGAGTTTGGAATCTAGTGTTCGCATGGAGCTGGGTGGCAACAGGCACCCAGCACTTGACTATGTGTGTGCTGCAAGTGTGTCCCCCCTGCTTTGTTTCATAGATTATTTATTTCAGCTAATTTGGGAAAACTGTGATAATGTTTATGTCTTAATTTACCTCTTGTGAGTAAACCATAATTCATGTGTCAGTAAGAAGAAAATATGGTTTCTGTGAATAGGGTGTGATAAACATGCTTTTCCAGCCTCTCTTAGCTCCACTTACCAAATTAAAATACTTATTTTGTAATTATCACAAATAAGTTATTCATCTCATTCCCCTTTTACTTCTTTTGTATTTATCTGTTAGACAGCTTTAAGTGATGCGTTTGTTTTTGTTTTGTATATTAACAGGTGACAGTTAAAGGATTTGAACCTTTAATTCAGTTTGCCTACACTGCTAAACTCTTTTTAAGTAAGGACAGTGTGGATGAAGTGTGCAAGTGTGTGGAGTTTTTAGGTGTACACGATATTGAGGAATCCTGCTTTCAGTTTCTCAAATTTAAGTTTTTGAACTCCACTGAAGATCAGCAAGAATGCCCAAGAAAAAAATGCTTCCCACCACACTGTCAGAAAACAGACCTTAAATTTCCCCTTTTGGACCGGAGGGATTTAGAAATTGATGAAGTGGAGGAATTTTTGGAAAATAAAAACGTTCAGACTCCTCAGTGTAAACTCCGCATGTATCAAGGAAATGCAAAATCACCACCTCCTCTACAGGACAGTGCCAGTCAAACATGTGAGTCCATGTGCTTAGAAAAGGATGCTGCTCTGGCTCTGCCATCTTTATGCCCCAAATACAGAAAATTCCAGAAGGCATTTGGAACTGACAGAGTCCGTACTGTGGAATCCGGTGTCAAAGACAGTCACTCTTCTGTTCAGTCGGGTGAGACATCTGAACATGAATGTCTGGGAGTAATCCAGGACTGTGCAGATGTGCAGCTGATTTTAAAATGTGAAGAAAGGAAGTTAGTGGAACAAGAAGCCAAGAAAGACCCTGCTTCTCAGTGCCCATCTGGAAAAACAGAAGTGACCCCTTTTGCCCACAGTTCTCCTGCAGACCCTCAGGGACTCTACTCCCTGTCCCTTCTGCACACGTATGACCAGTATGGTGACTTGAATTTTGCGGGTATGCAAAACACAGCAGTGTTAACAGAAAAGCCTTTGTCAGGTCCAGATGCTGGAGAAGAGAAAACATTTGTTACAAATCAGGATTTACATTTGAAATCCGACTCTGGCCCCAGGGAGGATAGTAGCCTTGCCTCGAGCGATCGGAGCAGTGTGGAACGAGAAGTGGCCGAACACCTTGCGAAAGGCTTCTGGAGTGACATTTGCAGCACCGACTCTCCTTGCCAAATGCAGTTATCACCTGCCATGGCCAAAGATGGTTCGGAACAGATCTACTCCCCGAAACGGTCTGAGTGTCCCTGGTTAGGGATCAGGATTAGTGAGAGCCCAGAGCCGGGCCAGAGGACTTTTGCAACATTGAGCTCTGTCAACTGCCCTTTTATAAGTACTCTGAGTACTGAAGGCGGTTCAAGCAATTTTGAAATTGGGAATGATGATTATGTTTCAGAACCCCAGCAGGAACCGTGTCCATACGCTTGTGTTATTAGCTTGGGCGACGACTCTGAGACGGATACTGAAGGCGACAGTGAGCCGTGTTCAGCCAGAGAACAAGAATGTGAGGTGAGTGGAACAGGAGTGTGTTGTTAAGTCATTGTTTTACCACCATTAGTTGGGATTTAGTTTGTGTCCGCTCCTTTGCATCACTCAGGAAATGGCAGGCTCAGGCAGGGAGGAGGAAGCCCATTCCACTTAGCTATCAAACCATGTGATCAGTGCCAAAAGAGTGTGATGCAGTCAAGGACTTCTGTGTCCCATGTATTTCATGCATGTGTGTTTATGGTAGCCATGGCATGGAGTCACACACTGGCTGTTTAACTTGGTGTCAAATGCCATGCCCCAAGAGGGAAAAAAATAATGATCCTGTGATCATTACGTGGGAACTCCTGGAAAAACATAGCGTATATTCAATCTTTTTCATTGCCACGTGGATCTCTAGACCTAGGACAAGTCGCTTGGCAGTGACTTAGCAGTGACTAGTTGTAGGGATGTGGCTTCTAATGCAGAATATTCTTTATGTTAGGTTTTCATAGCCATTATTTTTTTCTTATTTTCCCTTAGGCATTTAAGCTATTAATGAATATCTTAATTTAGCATGTGTTATATGTAGTTGTATGGTGTTTGTGTTTGATAGCCTTTTTTTTTTTTGTAACTTGTTACCATAATTTCATTAATAATAAAGACTCGTGAGTTCTTTATCGTTTTCTTTGGTTTTATACCTGTTGGAAGACATGGGTTTGAGAAGAATATTTTTTCCTTGGCTTTGGAAGGAGGGAATTAATTGGTGATTTAATTTAAGAAGTAATATATGCATGAGTTGTCTCTATAGATTTGTGTATGACATTTATAAATCCAGTGTGTGCAAAATCTAGTGTATGAAAAGAATGTTAAAAATAAAACATTTAAGGAATTTTAAAACATTCTGTTTAATTTTTATAACAAAGTAGGTTGTCAGAGAAACTGACCAGTGTTTTATTTGCATTTTTGGTCATTATAATTAAACTGTCCTACAATTTTGTCATTAAAAATATATCTTCTCTTTTTTTCCAAATTTATGTATGTTGCAAATGAATTTAAAATATTCATAAGAGTCTTCTAATCATTTTTACATTGGCAAGTGAAATGTGTAGCTTTTAAAATGAGTTATATGAAACTACCATTTCCTGACAGAAAGATAAATTTTTTGAAATGCTTTATAAAAACATAATTATACCAGTGTTAAGTCAGAGCCACACAGTAATATAAATCAAACAATAAAATTGATTTTTTTTGGTTTGTGTAAAATCACTTTAGAAAATGGCACAAAGATATCTGTAGGGTGTTAACATGCCCTAGTAAAATAAATTCTGTTTGTTCATTTTAAATATACTAATATTTGTGTTAATATGTTTGATTTGCTGGTAAAACACCTGCTCTTCAATTTATTCGTCTTCTGAACCCTCCCTAAAACAGACTAGAAATCTCAAATAGGGATTGTATAGAAATTGGGAATAGATCTCTATTTTTTTTTTAAAGCCTAAATGAAGTTCTCTGGAAAACAAAGATGTATATCTTCCTCTTCTTAGTTTTAAGTATAACTACAAAATACAGCGACAATTACTGATGTTTATTTCACATTCTAGGTAAAACTGCCATTTAATGCACAACGAATTATTTCGCTCTCTCGAAATGATTTTCAATCTTTGTTGAAAATGCACAAGCTGACTCCAGAACAACTGGATTGTATCCATGATATTCGCAGAAGAAGTAAAAACAGAATTGCTGCACAGCGCTGTCGCAAGAGAAAACTAGACTGTATACAGAATCTTGAATCAGAAATCGAGAAGCTGGTAAGTATATACGAGTTTCTTTTTATTTAAATTCCACCACACCATTCATTTTTTTTGTTTTGTTTTTGTTTTTTGTAGAGGAAATAGCTATTGCAATTTTTAAGTCAGGTTATAATGCTCAATTATACATTAATTTTAAAATGTACCAGTTACCATTTTAAGAAAATAAATTATATGACATTTCCAGAAAACTTAGGAAATAAAAAAAAATGAGGGTGTTCATAGACTGTTTTACTTATGTGAGTATGCTATATATTTAGCATAATAGACTATAATATGTAAGAAGAATTATTTCTGGGTGTTTTTTTTAATGATTTACAAATTAAGGATAATTTTACTATCTACCTAATTCTTAGTGGTTGAGTAAAGATTAAAGAAATTATAAAGCACTTGAATCTCTTTGTGCTGTGTTTGGTGTCTGTAAAAATTAATGGTCCAGTTGTTAGCTTAAATAAACTGTAGACTTGAATAACTTGTTTTGGTTGGTATCAAAACAAACCACCCAACTTGGATCTTTCATCTAAGGGAAAAAGTTCACATGCTGATATGAATGGAAAATTTTAAGATCTAATGAGACCCTAAGTGTGAAGAATACTTACTTAATTGAATCTTTCTGTTTCAACCTCAAAACACAAAATAACTGAAAAATGGATTAATTTGCATCCATGTTTCTCTGTTCCCCTAGTGGTTGGTGGAAGGAAACTGTATGAAAAAAGGCCAGCTAACACTAAAACACAGTTAGAGACAGACAGTAGGGAAACAGTACCTGGAAGTAATCAAGACATTCCTTGAATGTTCAGTTTTGGGTCTTTGTTAATTATTGGTGAAAGTTTAAAATTGTGATTGTAGCCAGTCTCCAAACATGAACAGTTTAGCTATGAAGGGCAGTGAAACAGAAACAATTCAGAAAAAGAAAACCAGGCTTTTATGTACCTTCAAAACAGTGGAAAAATAAAAAAACTTTTTTATGTATTTTGTATCTACTTTAATTATGCAAAAAGATAAAGACATATAACTATATAAAAAGATGAAGCATGGCCGTATACAAAGATGAAAGAGAAACCAGATGCTTTACAAATGGAGAAATGAGACATATAAAACACCTATGTGATATTACTGAACGATTAAAGTGGTTAGGATCGAAGAAGAAAAGTTACACATTCAGTAATATTTACCCAGTATTTTGAGGGTGTGTATTAGTCCATACCTGTAAGCACTAGTATTCTCCCTTATTATCCAACTTTGAATTAAACCCTTGCATTTAGACAGAGTATATCATTTTACCTTTAGTTATTATTCCTTACTGTACCATAGAGGTGCTTTTTAGACTGTTGGGTCATGTAGAGCTATTTGAAATCTACATGAAATTATACTATTACAGTTCTTAGACCTGCTTTTTGTAGTTCTGTCTTTCCCCCTCAGCTGATGATAATGTATAGCTGTAGGTAGAATTTATCCAGTTTTCTTCCTCTCCTAAAAACAGAAATGAAAACAAAACAAAACCTTCAGGCTGATGAAGTTTGTTTCATCAGTAACTTTATTTTATACACGGATACTAAGCAGATATGTTGGGGAGTAGCTGTTACCTTTAGAACTTTGTTTCCTGGCTCACAGGTCTTATTTATATTTTGTTTTATTGAAGTCAGATATTGGATTGCTGGACAGCTGATGTTTGTACTAACTTTCAGATATCTAGGATAAAGAGGCCTAGCCACTTTCTTTGCACTTACTGCCCTCTCTGCCTTTGCTTCAACAGAGAGACGGGTGGGAGATACAGTGGTTAAAAGGATGGAGTTCTGAATCAGACTCCCACCTGTGGCACTTGTAACTTTGGGCAGGCTATGTAATTTCTTAGTCCCTCAAGTTTCTCATCTGTAAATGGGATCATACTAGTTCTTACTCTTTAGAGTGGGTGTTCATTTATGAAGGTTAAATGGTGCTCATTTATCAAGAGTAAATATATTTAAAGGACCCAGGAAGTTGCCTGGTACATAGTAAACACTCAATAAGTATTACCTTTTTCTTTGTATTATTATTGCTATACTATTATTTATCAGTTTTCAGTTTTGTCTTCCTTAATTTCTTCTTTCTTGATATCTCTGCCTAAACTGTAAACTTTGGGTTTGAACCTTACTCTTAAATTGCCTCTCTCATTATAGTAAGGTTCCTTTCATATGGTCAATGGAATAACTGTTGGTCAGTTTCCAATACAAAGGGATATTTAGTTTCCTAGCAGTTTTTTTTTTTTTTTTAAGATTTTTATTGCGGAATTGGGGGTATGGGAACAGTGCTGGGGAAT
>NW_017731583.1:1393057-1407458 GCF_001890085.2 Hipposideros armiger
AAAAAAAAAGAGTGGTTAGTACCCTGTTTACCTATTATATTAATTTGGTCTCTCTGGCTACAAAAAGCAGAAGCCATCTGAATGAATGAATGAATGAATGAATGAATGAATGAATGAATGGATTTGTTGTAAGGATAGAGGTGTGTCTAATTTAGAAGCCAAAGATTGGAGCCAGGCCTCCTAAATAGCATCGAACACGAAAGTGGAAAACTGCCAGGAACCCTGAGAAGCTTTTTTCGGCTCATCTCTGTGCACCTGCTCAGTGTCCACACCACAGGAGGGCTTTGTGTGCGCCATGTGTGTGCGCTATGTGTATGCGCCACGTGTGTGGCCCAGGGATGGCAGCACAGCTCCTAAGTACTTTCACTCCTCCAGGGAGAAGCGCTTTGTGCGCCAAACACAAAACAGAAGTTGAGTGATTCTTGAACTTTGTTCAAGACCTTATATTGTCAATCTTTAGTAAAAGCCATGCTGAATTAATGTCTAACCTCTAACATACTTGCGAATTCGAAATAAATGTTAAAAGTCATTACCATCAATTTATCCACCAAATAACTACACACCTTTCCTTTTCCTCAGAGGTTCTATTTAGACTCTGACAGAACTTTCTGTTGAAAAATACAACTCATTAATTTATTGAATTTGAACTAAAGTCTCTCTTGGCTTTCCCTGCACATTGAAACTATAAAAGTGTCCTTTATATATGATAATTATCCTCTTGACCCACCTTGAAGACACTTTAGAATCATTGTACTGACTGTAATCAAAACATGGTTTTTCATGTGCTGATCCATCTACAGTCTATTATGCTATTGACTCTTAGGACCAACTGCAAAATGCTTACAGCCAATAGCAAAGAGCAGAGTTTACTAAAATATGGGGCCCTTTGCCTGAATATTGCCAGACTATGGCAATATATACTGTGAATGTATTTATATGTTAACCTGATCAATCACTGGCTATATAAAAATGGCTGCTTATGAAACAAGTCATTCCCTTTTTTAGTCCTTAAATATATACCATGTACTGAAGTTTAAAGTTTAAAAGTTATTTGAAGTAATTCTTTGTCTGTGTTAGCAATTTGATATACAATTAAATTAATTTCTGTCTATATTTATTATTAGGATTTACTGTTCACATTTTTTGTTTAAATTTTGGATATATAAAACATTTGTATGGTTCAAAAGTTAAAACTGTGTTTAAGAAAAGCTTTACTGCAAAGTCTTGACCCATCCTATCCCTGTATTCTATTCATAGCTATCTCCTATAGGTAATCAGTTTGATTAGTCTCTGGATTTTTTAAACCCTGTGTTTCTTTTCTAAAAACAGATTAATATTTTATGTGTATGGTTATTACCATTTCTTGCTACATAGAATTATTCTCTCTATATATACTGTTCTCTGTTTTTCTCTTTTCACTTAAGAAGTGATTTCCAAGAAATTTTTTTCTGAGTTTAAAGAGGTTGCCATTCTTTTTACAGCTCCATAATACTAATTGTGGCTGCAGCACAGTTTATCCAGACCAGTTTCTTATTGGTGGACATTTGGAATGCTGCAATGAATAACTGTGTACATTGGTTTTTGATGTTTAAGGAGCTGTATCTTTAGGATAGATTTCTAGGAGTAGAATTGTTGGATTAAGGGTAAATACACATGTAATTTTGTTAGATCTTAATAAATTCTGCTCGGTGGGGGTTGTAGCATTTTACCTTTCCTTCACGGTATTTGTGTGTCTCTCTGCCCACAACCTTAGCAAAGAGTTTGTTGTCAGCTTTTGGGTTTTTTTCAAGTCTGATAGTGAGAATTGGTATCTTATGCTAGTTTTTATTTTTATCTCTTATGAGTGAAATTGAACATTTTATTCATATTTTTAAGGGCCATTTGTATATTTCTCTGAGCTGTCTGTTTGGAGGTTTTACATTGTAGGGAACTATTAGTCACGTTTTTCTAGTAGTGAGCACTCTTTAACCTAGAATAAATTGTCACTGTCTTCTGGCTCTTTTGGTACCAAATTCTTCCACTCCATATCTTTATTGGGAGAATCACATTCAAAATGAGTTTTTAAAAAGTTCTTATTTTTGAATGCAAACGTGGATTTGTTGTCATATGGATGTAAATTAATTTTGTTGTCATAAAATGCAGACTGGTACCAGAACACCAATTTTATTCATTTTTTTATAGAAATGTGATTAAAGCCACAGCACTTCAAACTTCTGGTTTATACAGTTGCATTAGAAGAAAATTAAAATATAGAAATAGCAGGATGCTGGTTGTATATTTGGGAGGTGTCTTTAATAGTGATACCATGAAGTGATGAAATTGAATTACTTTGATTTATTTAACTATCAATTACTAAACTGAGTGCTATTGAAGTCAATCTGTGTTTTAAAATTAGAGTGAAATGGAAAAATCAGCTAACTTCCTGGCAACTTATTTGTGTAGGAGTTAGCTTAAAGTGCAGAGGAACAGATGGGAGCATTTAATTTATAGAAATAGTCACGGTAGAGTTTCAGGGTTGTGCCTGTTGGTTTTAGTTGTTGTAAAGAAGCAAGCCGTCTTGTGTGGGACAGACTTAAAGAGGATAGTAATGCCATCCTTTGTTTAGCCAGGTAGCAGTAGTGAGAATATTTAAGATCATATTGATGTGTATCTAAAGCTATAGAAGTTATAAAATATTTGTAATCATCATAGTATCTATAGGTTAAGTGGGTGCTGATTGCATTAAATGTGTTCCTTCCCTGGACAGGTAGTAGCAGTAGGCCCTGTTCTCACCCTCAGGCACCTGTAGACTCACTTTATCTGAAGACTGCAACTGACACACCCTCTGAGAGAAAAGATGTACTTGGTTTTATTTGTGTGTATATATACTATATATACAGAGGGTGCCAAAAAATGTATACACATTTTAAGAAAGGAAAACTATTAAAATTGTAATTCTCAATATATACCAATAACAAAAGATGAATACGAGTCATGTTTGACTTCTGCAATTACAAGAGGTGCTCGAAGTGGTTACCATCAGCATCCAGACACTTCTGATTACGGCGAACTACTGCTTGAGCAACACTGACCAAAGTGTCCACTTGTATAAACATTTTTTTTTGGCACCCCCGGTATATTGACCACATACCTATTTTTTTCAAAATAGAACAATTGTGTAAAAATCTGAACAAATTGAAGAATGCTTTAAAATATAAAAAATTTAGTACTTTGTAGTCATTGTACATTTTCTCAAAATATTAAATGGCCTTGGAATATTTAAAAATTAACTACTATAATAGGATTTACACAGATTTTTAGAAAAACTTTTATATAAAACAGTGATAGTACTTTTGTATAAACAGATGTCTTTTTTACCCTTTTAGCTATTTTTGTTCCAGAAAAGACTCTGTTTAAAGGATGGCCATTGTAGATTATCACTATGAAATAACCCACCTAACTGTTAACTGGCTACAGTCAGCTGTTCAGAACCTGCCAATGAGCAGCAAACCAAGAGAACTGTCAAAAGTTTCACACGAAAAACCTTTGACCTTCTGTCAACATTGATTTACTTTTAATCTTATAAATAGCTTGATTTTTTGGTTTCCTAACTCTTACTAGATTAGAGGCAATGCAGTAGTACAGTAGGAAGGGTGAGGTGGAGCAAGGATAGAAAAGGCATGTGTCAGCAGCAGCAAGTGATGGCGGACAGAAATGCAGGTCCAGGAACACTTGAAAACATTCTGTGGTAGACTTTCCTGTAGAGGTAAAAATTTTAAGTAATAATATAACAATAAAAATAATTAAGCACAAAATCCCCCACCCCACCAAATTCTTCACACTTTAGTAACTCATACACTAGCTTTCTGACTCTGGGCATGTTAAACTCTGAGTCCCATCTGTAAAATGGGTTTATTGTTTAAGGCAAGAGTCATTGTGTGAATTACATAGCTGAGATTGCATATTTGAAAACATTTCGCACAATATCTGGCACAAAGTAAGGCTTTGCAGCTGTTTGTCATCTTGAGAATCTTTCAGTGATTTGAGCCATAGTAGTTATGATCAGTTGTACTTGTACTTTTTTTGGTTGTATTCTATCCAGAATGTCAAACCCATACTTGTTTATCTGCAATTCACAAATCCAAAAAAAGCTCTGAAAGCCACCTAAGTTTGTCACATACTATTTTGGCCAAAAAGCTGATGCAAACTGACATCAGGCTATGTCGAATCTTTATTTACCCTACTTTGTACATTATTTGAGATTTCAATGTGTTTTACTGAGAAATGTAGAGGTGTGTGGTAGTGGGGTACTGCTGCAGACCGTGCCAGAGGAATTATGTGTGCATCCTTATTATCTTTCTAAAATCTGAAAAATTCTGAATCTCAAAATACATCTAGCCTAATAGTTCTGAATGAGGAATTATGGACCTGAAATATTTAGTATAGTTTTGAATTGAACAGAAAAATTCTATATGGTCTTATTGAATGAGAAGACACTGTAGGTACAAATGTTTAAATTGCCTTAGGAACGTTGACTGAGCTAATAAACACAAGTTGTTGTATTCTCTTCCTTGCCTTCACAGCAAAATGAAAAGGAAAGCTTGTTGAAGGAAAGAGACCACATTTTGTCAACGCTGGGCGAGACAAAGCAGAACCTCACCGGGCTCTGTCAGCAAGTCTGTAAAGAAGCAGCTCTAAGTCAAGAGCAAATACAGATACTCGCCAAGTACTCAGCATCAGATTGCCCACTTTCATTTTTAATTTCTGAAAAAGAAAAAAGGACTTCTGATGGTGCGTCCATGTTACCATCGATTCTGAGTTTACCTGCGGGCCCTCTGGCTGTGCGGCCTGTGGGTGAGCAAAGCCCTTGCTATCCCAGTGTGAAGGGCAGTGAGTCTGGCTGTGTGCGGGGCCAGGGGTCAAGGCCAACCTCCATCGCAGCCTCTGAACCAGCCGGGCTTGTGGAACAGTGTCGGCAGAGCACAGGCATCTCAGATTTCTGTCAGCAGATGACAGATAAATGTACTACTGATGAGTAAACTCGCATTCACTTCCTGGAAACCATCTAATGTTCTACTGAAGTTTGGACACCTGTCTTGAAAGCCTAACATACCATCTGTCTCTTAACAATATTGTTTTTCTCCCCTGAGTAGTTTGCTGCTGAGGGAATTCCTCTGAAGTGAACCCTGACTTTTCTTCCTGACTCCACAAGAAATGCAGAAATGATTCGCCTCCTGGATACCAGAAAAACCCCACATGAAAATGTAGTAAAGCTTTAAAACTCATGTTTTAAAGAATAGCTGTTAGTAATAACTCTTCCCCTTATGCAAAGTAAGTATGAGAGTGAAAACTGCAGCCTATCAAACAACAGCTGAACAGCTTTGAAGCTGTTCTGCAGATCGTTCCTACTAAAGAAGTAGCCTGCAAAAGTTTAACAGCCTGACCTTTTGCAATACACTGGGTTAAAAGAGAATTTCTCCCTGTGGAACGCTGCTAGAGTTCAGGTCTGCTCAGAAGCAGGGCGTCAGCTACTGGGAACACTTGTGTAGAGCCGCGGTGTGGAAAAGAAAGGTGTCGTCTCGCCTGCCTCCTGGAGCTCCACGCTCCAGCTCTTACTAAAACCAGGACGGTTGGCCTGCACTGTGACTCCTAAGCTACGCTGGGAACATTTCGGAAGCGGCAGGCAGCTGGCCTGAGGTAGAGGTTTTTATTCCTTCTCAATGTCAACTTGAGAAATTCTGGCTGAATACAAAACAGATAAGTGTCATTTTCCCTCTTTTTTTCTCTTCAGTCTCTGCCACACCTGAGTCCACCCTGCTCTTTCCGTCTCCTGACAGTCTTGTCCCTTTAGAAGAAGCACTAGGACTCAGGATACAGTGGCCTGCGCGAGCGCATTGGCGGGGTCGTCCCAGCCTCCATAGAAGCCTGGCGCTTACCGAAACACGAGGCCGTTTGTCCTCCCACCACAGCTCGCCCGTGCAAGGAAACCAGTCGTCATGGGGAGAGAAAATTGCCTGCATTTAGTAGGAGTGGCAGTTATTTCTCATCCTGTTTTTGAAATCCTATGGTTTACTTGTAAAAAGCATTATCATAGATAAAAATATATCTGCAACAACCGTGCAGGTTTGTGAAATAGGATGAAACGTGATCTTGTTTCATGGTGGGTTTGAATTTGGAAACCAGATTTAATCTTGTTCTCTTCCCCAAATCTGGTGTATGAGGGCACACAAATCATTTTGACTTGAGCATTTAAAAAATGAGTCTTTGTGTTTATTCAATTCTGTTTTAAAATACAGTTTCTATAAGCTGAGCACTTATCCCATAACATTTTGCAGTAGTTCTTAGCCAGTCTGGTGTTACAGACTTGTTTGAGAGCTATTGAGCTTCTCAACAGTTACAAAAAATTGCATATATTCGCATTCACAGGGACATTTGCAGAACCCAGTTTTAATAGTTTCAAAGGAGTAGTTTGTGGTGTTTGGATTAGAAAATACTTCAGTTCACCAAGATCAGACTCCTGAGAAAGAAACTTTTATAGAGCGCATCCTGAATCTAGCAACGGGCCTGTGTAGCTAATATGGAAGACGACTCGCCCTCGTTTAGGAACGTGTCTGAAGCAAGTAGACCTTTGCTGTGAGAGTATAGGGGACCACACTTAATACTTCAAAGTAATTCGTCAAGTGTTAGTTACCTTTTTTGATAGGGGGCAGGTTGGAGGAGATAGTCCTAGTATATTTTCAGTGGTTTTTATTTATCTCTGTTACTGACTTAGTTGTTATAAGAGAAAACTAGTTGGGCTTGTTTATTTTCTAAAGGCTCTTATGAATATACTCAGTGATTTGTCAGGGAGAATGATATTCTATGATAATGCATCCCATACTATAACACACCCACACACCCCCATACCCATGTAGCTATTTCTTTGATACTTGTAATTTTAAATTTTAACTTCAAAATATAAAATAATATAAAAACTTCCCTGGTTTACACAATGTAAAATCTTACACAAGCCAATGGAATCCTTATTCTCCTACCTCAGTCTACACTCAACTGTTTGACACCAGTTTGTGTGCAAATGTCACATGATCTTTGCTTTAATTGCTACTGTACATAACTACTTTGAAAGCTTACTTCCTATTTTATGGTAAAACCTAGTTGTCTCCAGAGTTTAATTATGATTTTTAAGACATTTCTCTCTACATATGAACAATTCAGCATTAAGGGTTTATTTTAATGGTATTCTCTGGTTATGGCCAAGTGTAATATTTTGTAAAATAATAGCCAGCGTATAATAGAAGTAACTACACTACCTCATACCTCCATGATTTTCAAGTTGTAATACAGAGGAACAGAAAGATAATGTCTTGGCGATAAGGTGGGAAATTTTTCTATATGTTGCATAGCATTACACATTTATGCCTATTTTAAAGTTAACTTCTAAAGTTTTTTCCTAAGAAAATTTGTTTTAAGTTGATTTTTTTTTGAAGGGTGCTGGAGACAAATGACAGGATTATGTGTATACAGTGTATATCTTTTCCTTCATGCAGAATTTTCGAAAGGTTGTTTTCAGTTTGTATATTGCATATTTACATGATCATAGTTCCTTATTTTATGAATTGGCCTTTTCAGTGCTTGATGATTTTTAAAAAGCTTTTAGGTCTAACTCAGTAAAATAACATTACCTTAAATTTTTTTTTCCCATTATTTGAGTTCTACACCTATAGCAAATAATTTGTTATTAAATTGTTATGTTCAGAGCAAATATGGATATAAATCTTGGTTCCATTTGTAAATTTTATAACGTAATTCACTGTAGCTTAATGCTTAACCAGTTTTAAATAAGGAATTAAATATAATATATCGGATGCAGTAGACGATACAGGTTGCATGTGGACATTCAGCCACGTTAACAACTTGGAAAAAAATCAAACCAATGGCAATGTTATAATGATTTCTCAGGTGAAATTTTTTCAGTTATAAAACATCTATTTTGAATATGTAAATATTTTAAGTGTTTTATTAAGGCATGTAATAAACTGTTCTTTGAAACCTGTTGGGTAAATGAAAATTTAAAGCCATAATGGCATACTAATTGTAAATAAACACCTATTGATTTTTTTGTATCTTTCTTAATATAATTTCCTAACAATGCAATAAAACCACTAAATTTATATATCCATATCCTATTAAGATCATGTTTCATTAAAAGTAAACTTTCATCGTATTTAATTTACATTTTCTTCTTAATGTGCTTATCCAAATGTAGCAAAACTGTAAGTGTTAGATGTTGATGAGAAATTAACAGTTAAATAAAATTCCCTAAAATTGCTTCTAATTGAATAGAGTTGTACATTCCATTTCCATTTTCTCACCTCTCATGTGAATTGACTAATCTTAGTCTTTTGATCAATGATCAGTATGACTATAGCATTTTTTTCTGAGGGACTCTTTCATTATTTGATTATCCTATATGCCTGAAAAATACATATATTACCAGCACAAGGGTGTTAAAGAAGCCTTGATTTTAGCCTTCTGATTTACTAAATGTCAGTCTCTGGATAGAGATGTAAGGCTTTTTACGGGGTACTGTGTCTGTCAGTGTCTGTTTTAAAGATTTACCTGCTGAGTCAACTCTACCATGTTATATTCAACTTCTAACCAGGCCTTTGTAATCAAGCTTGGAGCTCAGAGCTGTTGGCAATCCATTACATGGGCTTTGGGTCTAGCAAGAGTGAGTCTCAGTGGGACGATTTGCATCCTAGGTGTTTGGCAATTCCCAGAGACACAGATAGTGGGGGCAGGATATAGAACGTGGCGTCTAGTGGGTAGAGGCCAGAGATGTTGCCAGGCATCCTACAATGCACAGGGCAGCCCTCATCACAGAGTTATCCAGCCAAGATGTCACCTTGCTGAGGTTGAGAAACCTTCACTAGACCAACAGTGGAGTCAAGATGACTTGTAAGGAAGTGCTCAGTCATGTGAGATAGTGGGATATCTACAAGAGCGCAAAGGAGAAGGGAGTATGACGTGGAATTTCACCAGGCTTTGGCAGATTTCAATATAAGGTTAGCCTGGGAAGATGAGGCGATGTGGCACCAGTGAGCCTGGTATGTTCGTGGAAAAAAGGGAGGTGTGTCACAGTGGGAGAGGGGACCCAACCTAGACCATGAGCTCCGAGGACAGGACACTGAGTGTCCTGTTACCACAGTGTCCCCAGCATCTTCCATAGTGCCCTACACATAGTGACCTAAACACTGAAGGCCTGAGGTCAGACTTGAAGGATTTTAAGGACAGAAGTGTAAATAGTGAATGTTGAGGTTTCTGAGGGGGACCAGTCAATAATGGCCTCTTCCTGGCCAGTATTTCGGGTCATCTGAGAAATAAAAAGGTGGTGAGTGAAGTCCACATTGCTGATGGAGGGACAGGGCTTTATAGCTCTTTAGCCCAGTGAATTTGCTAAAAGCGAACTCCGGAATTAGGCAGACTTACCCAGTCCCACCAGCCGTCTCAGCTCACACCCAAAAGGGCAGAGCCCTTGGAGGAGCAGGAAAATGTATTCGCCCCTGGCAGGCAAATCCCAAGACTAGGGATGGCTGAGCCAAGGGGGCTTAGTTATGCTGACAATGGACTGATGAGAATCAAAGACCAACTCCGCAGGGCCAGTGGGAGTAAAGGGATGCAGAGGTCAGGTGTTCAGGGAAAGTCCTTCCTCGAAACCAGGACTGGGGAAGGGTGTTCCGCCATTCCTCAGCTTTAAGCTCTCTTGAAACATTGGGCTTCACCATGGCACCACTGTTCAACCGTAATGATATCCCAAATGTGACTATAAATCCCCTCCCAATAGTATACTTGAAGGGGGAAACCAGTTCAAAGAGGAAATCCCTTTGGAAATTAAAATCCAAACACAAAGTCTACAGGAATTAAATAACAAATTATTTTACCGTCATGAGTTGGAAGTACACAAATTTTAGGGAAAATAAATCCAAAAAAGATTGTCCCAAATTTCTCATCCGGATCAGCCTTAACCAGATTCTTGGATGGAGTGGAGATTCTTACAGAAGTTGTAGCTGGAATTTTCTGTTATGAGGTAGTAGTTCCCGCTGGGCCCCAGAAGAAACTAGATTCAAGGCCGAATCTGTGATGTGCTCATTTTTTAGAATCTGAAGACTTCGCACAAGATTATCACAGCCTTGGCCCCACACCCAGCCTGGTTTTGAAACAAGCCATTCCCAGGCTTGTTAAAGCCGTTAGTTATCCCAGACCAAGCTACATTCCCAGCTCTCAGTACCTGTGCTGCCAAAGACTGGGGTAGAGACTCTGAGAAAAAGATGGAGAATTATCTTGGTTTCAGCTTCCCCCAAATGCCAGTACTGTGGAACTCACAAGCGGTGATCGCAACATCCATTGGGAGAACTCTCAGAAAAGGCTTCATTTTGGCCTTAGGCATTGGACATGTGGGGGACCAGAGAGACTTGACCATTGCATAATGCCTTCATTTACGTGTCCCCTTCCAGCAGGTGTTTCTGGCACCCAGGACCCATTGGATGAGGGCTCCCTCTAGGGGCTTCGAGACCATGCCTGTGTACTGGCATTTTCAGTGGTGTTTAGGCTGTCGGTGATTATTGCAGTACAATGATTATGCCTAAGAGAGATGCCTCCTAGGGACGGATTTTCCTTTACGTGGACTTAAGCACTCCAGTCGCAACTATAGACAAGTCACACAGACCCAAGGCTAGCCTCTCACCATTCCCTCCTTGGGCCTAAACTCAGAATGGAATTTGGGGCGGTGGCTGTAGCGCTGGTGATGCTGGCCTGGCACTGCTACTTGAAAGCTACAGCCTTGCTAGCACTCTGAAGTGCTCTGGATCCCAGCTCCCCTAAAAATAGCAGGAAAGCAGCATGTATTCTTCCCAGGACTGCCTAAAATCCCTGTGACGTCTTCCTTTTCTCCTGGAAGCTGCGGCAGCGGTGCCCTGAGGCTGCCTTCCTGGGCTGAGGGCTGGCAGCTGCTGGGTCTTAGCTTATAAGGCTGCTGTGCTGTGGGGTTTGGAGAGGATGCCCACAGGTCTGCTGCCTGCAAATTAACTCATCCCACATTTCCTAAGGCCTCTGGCAGTCCACCAAGGGGGCCTTTTGGGATATTTCTGCCAATTGAATTTAAGTTCACAGATTTGAGAAGGTGGGCATTGATTGACAGACATCAAGTTCATATTAAACTGATATAAAGACTCTTCATCTAATTTCCTTCTCTCGGCACATTAGGTACTGTGTTTGGAGAATGCAACTTTTCCTGGGCTAAGTTCTTTATTGGCTGGAGATTGGCTGGTTTTCAAAACAGGTGGCCCAAATGCTGTCATAATCTTAAAGTTTTCATGATTAACTCTGGCTCACTTTAGACTCTTGGCATTGAGCCAATATAACTTCTGATTCCCTGAAGAAATGTTTCCATTCCTATGAGGCCATCCAAACCTCTGCTGAGGTCCTGGTGACTTTCGCTAAAGATGCCCACTCAGCCTTTTCAAAGGAGGGCAGTTGGGACTTCACAGAAAGTCACATTCTGTGAGTAAAATACCATAAGCTACAAAGACCCTCCAGATTCAATGCTCACAGGCTGGTCTAAAACCTCTCACCCAGGCCGACTGCACTGCTGTGAAAACCCGCTGGGCCTGCACACACCACCAAAGTCAAAATTCCCTGGCCTCTGCTATATTCTGTGGCTCCACTAGATTCCAGATCCCGTGTGTATTTTGCTCCCCAAATTCTATTCTGATTTCAATTTCTCAACGTCTCTAAACACTACCCCCGCCAAATATTAGTTTCCAGAGAAGCATTTCATTTTCCCTTACCAAATTATAAACAATGAGAAAAAATGAAAGAAGGGTGGATGGAAAAGCAAAATAAAACCCTAGTTACTCATAAAGATTAGTGGAAGGAGTAGCTTAGATCAAGAGCCTAGTGAGAACTCCAGAATGAGGCTAGCTTACCTTACCAGCTGTGTCCTGTTGTCAGAGAGAACTAACTTTTCTCCATTTCTGGTTTCCATGGAGAGATTTTCCTCAAAGCAGCAGCTCATCACCCATACTGCCTCTGGTTTCATCGGCATGTGAAGGAGCAGAGCACAGCCAGCGCTACTTGGAGACAGGCATATCCCAAGAGGAAGAGTGACCACACTGAGCAGAGAACAACCAGTTATTCTTCTTGAATCTATCAGTCAGCTCGGTCACTCCACCTCCCCAGGGACAAAGTTAGTAAAAAGGTTAAAGGAAGATCTTCTCCCAGAGGTCGGAGCACAGGATGCTAAGGAGAGGAATCACATGGGGGCAGTGAGTCTGGAGATTTTGGAACGTTTCCTAGAAAGAGCTAGATATCCAAAGAAGGAGCCCCAAGGGAAAGTTATGAACTCACCCACCCGCCCTCCCATTCACCCATTCTGTCCCTCATGGGAACATAGGTTCAGGTTTAAAAACAAAATGTTACCTTGTGCTTAACCCCAAACATTTCATTTTCCTCTCCCTCACCATTATTATCTACACCTTCTTGAAGTATAAATGAAAAGATAATGGGAAAGATATCAAAAATTGAGTACAGCACATTCCTTTTTCATTGAAACGTAGCCGACTTTTCAGCAGACACTGTTTTCTGTTTCCCCTCTCAGTTTACATTGACTTACGGTTCAGAACACCAACTATTTCCTAAACAGTTCATTCCTTTTCTTCAGGAGACTGCACCTAAATCACTTTCTAGATACCATCTTGATATGCAGGTTTTTGATTGATATTAACCTCTTGCAAGGAGAACCTATTAATAATACCCAGAGCACTATTAAATATGGAAATATCCACTCTAATCTTTCGGAAGTAATACCTCTTCAGTGCACCTCAGAAACTTAAGTGTCCTTTTGCCTCGGACTGTTAATCTCAAAGAATTTTTCTTTGTGCCCTAACTATACTTCTGTTTTGTTTGCTTTGATTTTAAATGATAACCTTCCATGAACAAGAACACTAGTAGTACTTTTAAAATAAAATTTTTCTGAAGAGAATTTTTTTAAAAAAATGCCATATTTTGGCCTCGGCTGAGCTTCCTATCTGGTTCTTTGAAGACCTCAATTCTACACTCAGCACCTGATAGTTGAGGGGTCTGTGGGCGGGGAACCATGGAAAATCTCCTTGGCCCCAAATCTTCCATCCCATTCCTAGGACTTTGGCATCAGCTCAGACAGCTCTCTTTTGGCGACACAGATGAATGAGTAGCATGTGGGAGCGGGGCTTAAAATGGAATCAGGGATGGAGTTTGACACAAGAATGAGGAGCGGAGCATGTGTAAATTAAGGAGACCCAGCTGCTAAGATAAGGTAGGGGACCTTGGCTGGTTCAAGCGCTTCAATAGACTGGCCTTGTGTTTACGAGAGCCTGGGAGGGCAGACAGCTGCGAGCATACTTTGAATAGGGTGACACGAAGTCTGCACTTAAGGACTAAAGGAATTGCACTAATTTAGACAATGACTCAGGCTCTTTCAGGAAGGGGACTGTGGGATGAATAGGAAGAGCCTGGACCTGGAGTTCAAACAGACTCACTTTTGAAGCCTGGTTTCGCTGCTTAATCACTGCAGAGCCATAGGAAATGACTTGGTGTTTCCCAGACATAGTTTCCTTATCTGCCCATCTTTGATATTTGGGTCTTCTGGCCCTTAAGATCAAAGTGGGATTGACTCAGACTTCTACTCACACCCTGTGAAAATCCAGATCCACTATTGACACATGTTCATTGAATGCTCTCCTTAAATTAGGGAGGGGGGTGGATTTCTGGAGACTGTGGCTGTTAGTGGTAGAGCTGGCCTGGAGTCTCACGGTCACCCCATCTTAGGCACCTGCGTCCATCAGATTAGTTCATGTTATCATTGTCTTGTGCTGTGTTTTACGCCTTGTTGAAGAAGCCATTAAACCCAGTCACTTCCTTTAGTTCCACCAAAATGAATAAATAAGTAGGTAAGTGAGTAAATACATAAATTGCCCCAGCACTAGACTTTTATGAGTTGAGTAGGTTTTATTGAAAATTTGAGAAATGTTGTATTTCTGCAACACAGACAGCTTCAGAGTGAACTCTGTTAGGTAGCTCTGTCTTAGCGTCTTCCCCTCCACTGGGGAACGTCCGCAGTCTGCCCAACCTCATGCTGTGTCTCAGCTTCATGCCAGCCTGCTGGCTCCTCACTCTTCACCTTGATTGCCTTCGGGACCATACATTCTTCTGTCTAGAACTTGCGGAACAGCTCAGCCCTCCCTTGTCTTAGGCTTTGAGGATGGCATTAGACCATCTTCACTTCCAAACCCACACAAAGGCTCAGCAGAACAGAGGGAATTTTGTGGAGCAGAACCTGCTTTGTCTGGAAGGCAGCTCATCATTCATTCATTCATTCATTCATTCA
>NW_017731583.1:1409543-1428770 GCF_001890085.2 Hipposideros armiger
GAGGATCTCTGAGGAGCCCACAAATATGCCTCCCGTAGGAGAGCTAATGTTTGGTTGACTGTCTTGACAAGAGCAGCAAAGAGGAAACTCTAAACAGGGGCTCCTGAGAAAGAGGCGTGCAGAGACTGGGAGTGAAAGAAGGGGCCACGTGCACCTTCCCTGGGGCTGGCGCCAGAGCCATGAGACCACGCAGGTGAAGTTAAGGCAATTTACAAGACACAATGAGCAGGACTGTGGGCCTGTGTGCTGGCCCACCCCAAAGGGCCAGGCGCTGCTTGGCTCCTGACGTTTGTTGCAGGGCAGGTCCAGTGTTACCAGAGCCTGGAGTTTTCAAAAGAAGCCAGACTGATGGATTTTTGTGTGAAATGATCTCATGTTCAAAAATAGGATACATTTCAAACAGATTCTGTTCTGAGTTTTTGAATACCTGAAAATAAAACTCTTCTTTTAGTCAATAACAATGGTAAAATTTTGAAGTTTGACCAAGCTACCACCAGGGGGTAGGGAAGCATTGTCAACAGAGAAGTGATAAGAAGTGGTGGATGAAAAATCAAACCATGACTGGATCATATCTTCTGAGGTTGGTCCATGAACGACACCAGGTACGTATACAACTAAAAGGTTTAGTTTTTATCTCAACCTCTAGTATTTACTGTTGCACTGAGGCATTTGCTAGTAAAATGTGCATTTTTTTTTCTTGTCTATTTCCTATTTACAGTCTTGTAGTCTGACTTTTTTTTCCATGTCTTTCTCATGAAACTGGTTTCTAAAAGTTTTACTTTGTAAAGACCTGCCCTTTCAGTCTCTTCTTCCTGGTCTCCACTATTGAGCAGTGCATCTTGGGATATCCTATGTATGGCCTCGGATTCGTTGACACTCCTATTGAAAGGTGGGATCTATGTCTCCTCTCCTTGAATCTGGGTGGGCTTGTGCCTGCTTTGACCAATAGAATACAACACTATGGAAGTGATTCTGTGTGACTTCTGAGCCTAGGTCACAAAAGCCCATGTAGTTTCTACATTTCCCCCCTCCACCCCCGTCGCCCCCAGAATACATGTTCTTGGACCCCTGGCTCACCATGAACTAGCCCAACTACTCTGAGGGCATCAGGCTGTGAGAAAGCCCAAGTCGCATGGAAAGGCTGGGTAAGCACTCCCGCTGACAGCACCAGCTGAGCCCAGCCCTCACATCATTCCAGGCTCCGTGCCAGATGTGTGGGTACAGAAACCTCCAGATGGTTCTACCCTAGTCATTCAAACCATGGCCAGCTGGTTAAGTCTTCTCAGCTGAGACCTCAGATATCATGGAGCAGGGCCAAGTCATCCTTGTCCTTGACTCACAGAATCCATGAGCATAAAAAAATAAAATAAAATAAATAAATTGTGGTTATACCATTAAGCTTTGGGGTGGTTTGTTACATAGCAATGGATAACTGGAACACTAGAAATGTGGACTCTACACTCCAGCTGCCTTCCTGATCTCACCGTTTAATGTTTAATAACCATCTCAAAGTTCATATAACCGAAATAAATTTGGATACTCTTTCCTGACCTGAATCCTGCTCCCCTTCCAGTCATTTCCATCTCAGTAAATCACACCATTGCTCAAGGCAAACATCTTTGTTCCCATTCCTCATGTCTCCCTTTACTTCGTTTCTCATGTGCAGCCTACCAGCAATGCCTGCTGGTTCTATCACAAAACAAACCTTCAACCCAATCAAGTGGTCTTCTTACCTGACACCAACACTATCATCTGAGTCATTCTCCCTGAGTCTCCTTGAGCTTTTAACAGGTCTCCTGATGGCCCTCCTGTTCCATGTACATTCCATTCTACACAGAGGAATGAGTGACTTCTGTGCCATGTGAGCAATTTCCTCTTTAAACAGTCTAATCACATGGATTATTTTCTTCTGTAAAACTGTTTTGAGGATCGCCGTGTCTTACCTAGATTGCAGAATGTCAGGCTAGGGAGATGGGAATCTGGGGTGGGGTATCAGACCAGTTTCCAGAGACCACCTCTTTTCCATCCTTTGAAATCTGTCAAGAGTTAGTATAATTCTTTTCCTCCCATGCCTTCACTCCAGCCTCTGGAGGTCCTCTGAATCTGTCCAGATGGCCTGGCATCTGCCCCCTCACTTCTGCTCTTTTCTTAGGCTTTTCTTCTGGAGTGACTGGTCTCGGGGGACGGGTTGATACTCCATCTTGGACCCAGGGGAGATGGGGGTCCCCACTTATTCTGCCCTTTCCTTCATAGATTCGAGCAGGAAGCATGCTTCAGGATGACGGCAACTAAGGGGAAAAGCAAAAACGAATTTGACACTGAGATTTAAAGCAGTCACCCAAGCAAGAGTTAAAGGGCTAATACCTTTACTATGTAAATATTTGACAAAACTCAATGAAAAGAACACCAAAGTTCAAAGGATGAACGAGCAACACACATATCAGTCAGTGTGCAAAAGAACCAACAGGAACACTCAGCAATACAAAGCCAAGGACTGCGGAGCCAGGCTGAATGGGTTAAAGGCCTCCTCCACCATTATCACCTGTATAGCTGTGCGCAAGCTAGTGAATCTCTGCATTTCAGTTTCCTCATTGTAAATAGACATGATGATGATGATGATGATGATGAAGATGACACCTACCTCACATGGTTAAGTACCAATGAGTTTATAAATGGAAAGCTCTTTGGCTATCCCTGGCACATACATGATTTAAGTGATAGATGAATATTATTATTATCTCATTCGAAATGTAAAAGGTGCTAAGTCAAAAAGCAATGGTTACAAATTTTCTGTTAAATTAGAAAATGTCGAAACACTGAGGGGTAGTGAAATTGGTACTCTCACAGGGGGATGGTAAAATAGGTTTCATGCTTTGGGAGAGCAGTTTGTTATTTAAAACACTGTAAGCTAGCCATTAACTTTGGCCCAGTAATGGTACTCCTAGGAATCCATCCCAAAGATTAGTCCTGAAAATTCCATTACGTACCAAGATGTTCATCATAGTATTATTTAATATAGTCAATAGTTGGGGTTAAGCCTTTAGAAATGGAAAAAAGCAAGTTCCTGGATATGAACTCAAAGCTAAGATGTATTGAGGGCTTATCCTGTACCACACACCATGCCCAACTCTTTCGTGAATTTTTTGTGATAAACTTGGAATAACACAAAAAATGCTGGTGATAAATGCTAAATGTAAAAGCAAGACACTTATGTATCCAGAATGATTTTAACCATCCATATTAAAACTACCGCCACAATAAAACTATCGAAAACGATTTTAACAACAGAAACCTGAAAGAGAAAATTTTCAGGGCATGTCAACCAGAAATCTAAAAGCAAGAAGTTATATATTTCACTTAGCTAAAAGCCGAAATCGCCACCATGGCCCCCAACGCCTTCCATGATGGGCTCCTCTCCTTCTCTTGGGCCTTATCCCCTAGCCCTTGTCCTCTCTTGGGTCCCCAGCTCCACAGGGCTCCTCTCTCTTAACACACCAGGCGCTGTCACTCCACGGGCCTTGGCCCACGTGTGACCTCTTCTGTTGCCTTGCAGCTGCTGACTCGAATGCTCCTGCGCACTGATCCTTTGAAGATAAGGAAGTGTCTTGGAATGCTGAGACCCGAGGGAATGATCTCGGTTAAACTTCCTTATCCGGTGGTCTCCGAACGCTGAGGCCATGGGGGATCATAAGTATTTGTGAAAGCACAACTCGTGCTCGATCACAATGCGTTTCGGTGAAGCAGCTGCCGGTCTAATCGAATCAATTAACTGGGTATAGATATTCAAATTGACTTCTTTGTGACAGTTGTAAATCAAAGTTATTCACCCGCCAGGATCAGGGCTTGCTCTCTCAGTCTGCAGAGACAAGACCCCTGGCCCGCAGAAACTCTATTTTTGACTCTTGTGATTTCTTAACCAGTCGTCGCCCCTCCTTGAAACCCCAGCTCTTGTCACGTGGGACGTGACTCATCCTAGAATTCTCTTCTTGCAGAGCCCGCTAACCCTCCTGCAGGTGACATTTATTCAATGTCACCTCAGTGAGGCTCCCCTGCTTACGAATGGATCGTACCTCCATCCTAGGATCCTAGTTCCAACCCCATATCCTGCTCTTTTTCTTTCCATAACACCTGTTGCCTTCCACAAACTATAGAATTGGCTTATTTCTTTTGTCTAGTGTTTATTACCTGTTTCACGCCACTGGAATGTAAGCATCTCAAGGACAGGAGATTTGTTTGGTCCACATTGCATCCTAAGTACTCAGGACAATGCCTGGATCACAGGAGGGTCTTCAAAAAATGCTTTTTGGATGTTGCTGATGGTGGCATCCTGGAGTAAAGGACTGAAGAGTGAAAAAGATGTTTCTGAGGTGAGTCCTGGAAAATGCAAACAGCAACTTATTTAGAAAGTGATTGTAGTAGATTTGACACCATTTGACTTATCAGTATTGCTGATCTGAAGGCATCTGCCCCACAAAAATAATTGGGTTAAGGCTTTGCAGCTGTGATATTGTAGAACTTTATCTACGTTTTATTTTGCCTGCAAATCAGTCAATATCTTATAATGATTTTAACGTGGGGAGAGGCCCATAGTAGTATACTTTGGAGTGTATTTAGCCCTAGCTTTTTTTTTTTTTTTCTGTCCCTCTCACTCTTTTCAATACTTGTGGCTTTGTCAGAACTTGCTGCAGATGCTTTTGTTTTTCTTTCCATCTATAGATGGCAGCACACCACTACCTACAATCAGAAACACAGGCAGAGTTTGTAAGTCAGAGCTGACAGTCAGGAGAGAGCAGCTAATGAGTAATCAGTCCAAGCTGGATGGCAAACTAATGTCTTCATGACGTGAACTAGCCAGCTTCCTTTATAAACAAGGTCAGAGTATTTATAACCCAGTGCATTTCACAAAGCACCATCTATCTACACAGGTGTACCTTCACTGTGGAACTCACTGTTTACCCGCATGAAGCAGATGCCAAATCTCACTTGGAAGCCACCTTTAATTAGGACTGGCACCATTTTGATCTAATCATTAATAAAAGCCACCCTTGCTACGTAGCCTTTTTTCTCACATGAGGCAAATGAAAAAGTGGTTACCTTAAACAGAAGCCCCTCATACACGATGGTATTGGGTAACCTGTTCCAGGTTGAGTTCCTACTAATAAAGACAGAAAACAGTCCTTATTGATCAAATTTGCCACTTAGGTTGGATGAGAGTTTTTTTAACATTTAGAGTAGGCTGCACAGGTATAAAGTTTGATGTTTACTGTCTCCTGTGTGTCACATTTAAGGGACTTGGATGCTTAATTTTGCCATCATTGTCAGAAAGGTGCAAAAACTCATCTCACAAAGTGACCAGGTCTCAGGGGCCTGGTTAATGTCCGGTTTGAGATCAGTGCTGCCCAATAGAAATGTAAAGCAAAGCACATATGCGAGTTGCATGTGAAATTGCATTTTAAATGGTCTGGAAGCCACACTGAAAAAAGTTAGAAGAGGCGAAATTAATCTTAATTCTGTATTATATTTTATTGAACCTGGTAGATCAAAGATTATTTTTAGCAGGTAATCAATGTAAAAATTACTGAGGTGCTGTACATTCTTTTTTTTTCCACATGAAGCATTAGAAATGTGGTGTATATTTTGCACTCACAGCTCATCTCAGTTCAGACTAGCCCCATTTCAGCGGCTCAATATCCATATGTGGCCAGTGATCACTATAATATCCAGCTCAGTTCTAGCGATGTAGCACCTGTTACATGTCTCCCTCAAATTCCTATGTTGAAGGCCTAACCCCTGGTACCTCAGAATGTGATCTTATTTGCAGATTGGGTCTCTATAGAAATAATCAAGTTAAAATGAGGTCATTAGGGAGCACCCTAGCCCCATACGACTGATGTCCTTATAAAATCAGGGATTTGGAGACAGACTCACAAGGAGGACACCATGTGACAAAGAAGCCAGAGGTGGGGTGATGTGTCTACAAGCCAAAGAACCCCAAAGATGGCAACTAGCCACCAGAAGCTCGGGGAGAGGCCTGGACCCGAGGTTCCTTCATAGGTTCAGAAGGAACCGGCTCTGCCGACACCTTGGCCTCTGACTTCCAGCTTCCAGAACTGTGAGACAATCCATTTCTGTTTGTGGTGCTTTGTTTGGCAGTCCAAGGAAATGAATGCCATTTCTTTTGTTGATAGTTGTCACTTTGTTCCATAACTCTGTGCCTTCCTTTTCTTAAGCTTCGAGTCCTTTCTCCTCTTTCTGCACTTGATCCCCTGCTGTCTGTCACTCAGCCTCCCAGCACCCTCTCATGGAATCTCCTGGTATCTCCCTCCCATGGCCTCCGTGCAGGGAGGGAGTTCCCACGGCAGGAAGCCTGCAATGGGCTCGCTGTGAGCCAGGGGCAGCCTGGCCTGCTTCCGGTCTCTAATGGGGTAATATTGCCCACTAGGCTGTCCTCTTGCAGTTGCTGTTATGCCAGTCAAGTGCTGACTGGAAAAGCACTTTGAAAATCATAAATAACGGCATAGATGAGGATGAGTATTTTGTGTAGCTTGGTTGCACATAGTAAGCATTGAAGGACAGGGTGAAGTGTTCCCCGAATTACTTTGATTTCTTCTCCCTGTAATTATCTGGGGTCCCCACTTCATAGAAGGGAGTGGATGAACGGGGGTAGGGTCTGCCACTTCCTTGTCATCTGGCTGTAGTGGACTTCTACTGGTCACCTATTCAGCCTGTAATGTACGTTTCTCCAGCCAGTGCACAAGCACACCCTCCCTCGTTCACAAACCATGTGTTATGCGTGAAGTGCATCCTACCCATCTCTACAAATGGGCCCCAATGTGTATACATGTATGTGCATTTATAAACACACACACACACACACACACACACTATTGGTCTGTTTCTCTGGAGAACTCTGAAACACCCATTTTTCTTATTAATTTATGGCAAGGCGAATGCTGCTTTATAGGTGTCATAAATGCGTAAAAAGCTGTAATGTAAAAGGGAGGACACCTCCAGCACTTAACCCAATTTTCTACCGCAATACGTATATCAAAAGCTGGATCAACACATGCCCAATAGTTACGACGATGTAACATCATTTTTAAAGTCTTTAGTTAGCAGAATCCTAAAGGCCCCCCAGATTTCAGCCTTTGCTTTGCTCTAGCCGCATCCCAGCTGTTTCTACTAAGTCCTCAATTACCTGCCAGCTGTTTTCAGCTCATCGTGGGTCCAAGGAGAAGCCTGTGGGGCGGCACGTCTATAGAACTGTCCTTGCCAAATTATGAAATTTGGAAATAGTTTTTGGCTGCTTCATAGCTGAAAGCTATTAATCCTCAAAATGCCCTTCCCAGTGAGGCCCGGGTGCCTACCCAGCCTCTTTCTGTCTGGCTCCTTTAGGTGCTTGGGTTTCAAATACTACTGTGCTCTTTTCTCTCTAGACAGAGCTGCTGTCACCTTTCCTCCTGCAAACCTCATGCCCCTGCTTCCTGTTCTCACTCTTCCTGCGTTGATTTGGGAAGGGTTTCTTCAAGAGGCAGCCATCCAAGGTGGCAGGGCTCTCCCCTGTGCTGTGTTCTGCCTTGCTCTGCAAAGACTGCCCCCTGTGGTTGTTCCCAGATCCTTGGAACCAGAATTTGTGTGAAACTCTCCTCTATTCTCTCTCTGGCTTTCAATTTTCATCCCTGCTCTGAGCTTATTGTTTCTTTCTCCTTGCCTCACTTTTCTAGCTAGTTTTTCTTTTTCTTTTTTTCCTGTATCTTCTCCCACTAGCTCAATTCACCTTAGCCCTTTGCATTTTGCACCAAATAGTAGTTTATTCTAATCCCTTCCCTTCATGCTGGTAGCCAGAAGGCAGCAAGAAGATATTCAAGGTGGTCTTTATATCTATGAATTGAGAGACAATATTCTTGACTTCTCTGGGAAAATAGTTCTCGCTTTTCTCAGTTTTACAAAACGATATTTTTTTAAAAACCTATTTCTTTTTTACTTAGATTTAAAAACATGTTTACTAGCAAAGGCACTTTTTAAAAGATTTTTATTAAAATATAGCTAACATACAATACTATATTAGTTTCAGGGGTATACCATAGTTACTCAATATTTATATACCTAAAGAAGTGATCACCATGATAAGTCCACCATACCATCTGACACCATACCACACTATCACAATATTATTGACTATCTTCCCTATCCTGTGTGTTACAGCCCCATGATTTATTTGTTTTATACCTGGAAATTTGGACCATTTATTGCCCTTCACCTTCCCCCCCTTTTAAAAAAATTTCCATTATAGTTGACATTCAATCATTTTATATTAATTTCAGATGTACAGCATAGTGATTAGACATTTACATAATTTAAGAAGTGATTCCCCCAACTAGTCTAGTACCCACCTGGCACTGTACATAGTTATTACCATATCACTGACTATATTTCCTATGCTTTACATTACATCCCCATGACTATTTTGTAACTACCAATTTGTACTTCTTAATCCCTTCACCTTTATCATGCTGAGCTGCAACCCCCCTCCTATCTATCACCCCGATAAATCTAGAACCCATCTGACACCATATGTAGTTATTACAATATTATTGACTATATCCTTATGCTATACCCTGCATCCCATGACTACTGTGTAACAACCAATTTGTACTTTTTAATCCCTTCCCCTTTTTCACTCACCCTCAACCCTCCTCCCATCTGGCAACCATGAATACATTCTCTGTAGCTATGAATTTGTATGTAACTAACTGCTTTTGACTTGCTGCTTTTAAAATTCTCTCTTTGTCTTTAATTTTTGCCATGTTAATTGTGATATGTCTTGGTGTTGGCCTCTTTTTTAAAATTTATTTTTATTTTTTTCACTGTTTTTATTATTATTAGTTTCAGATGTACAAAGTAATGTAATAATTAGACATTTACACCCCTCACAAAGTGACCCCTCCCAATCTACTACCCCTCTGACATCCTGTATAGCTGTTACAATTGCATTGACTATATTCCCTATGCTGTACTCCACATCCTGTGACTGTGTGTGTGTGTGTGTGTGTGTGTGTGTGTGTGTGTGTATAAATAATTATAGCTGACATTCAATATTATTCTACTTCAGCTTGTGGTCAGGCATCTACACAGTCTATGAAGTGACTGATCCCCTGATAAGTCCAGTACCCATCCAGCACCCTTCGTAATCTTTACAACATTATTGATTATTCCCTATACTGTATTTCATATCCCCGGGACTATATTGTGACTACTAATTTGTGCTTTCTAATCCCTTCACCTTCTCCCCCATCCCCACCCCCCTCCCATCTAGCAACCATCAGTTTTTTCTCTGTATCTCTGAGTCTATTTCTGTTTAGTGTGCTTGTTTATTCTGTTCTTTAGATTCCACATATAACAAATATGGAACGCTTCATGAATTTGCATGTCATCCTTGTGCAGGGGCCATGCCAATCTTCTCTGTCTTGTTCCAGTTTTCGTTAGTATATGTGCTGCTGAAGTGAGCATGACGTGGGCCTCTTTGGGTTCATCTTGTTTGGGACTCTGTGCTTCCTGGGCTTGTAAGTCTATTTCCTTCGCCAGGTTAGGGAAGTTTTCTGTCATTATTTCTTCCAATAGGCTTTCAATTCCTTTGCTCCCTCTTCTCCTTTTGATATCTCAATGATGCGAATGTTGGTATGCTTGTTGTTGTCCCAGAGGCCCCTTCAACTATCCTCATTTTGGGGAATTCTTTTTTCTTTTTGCTGTTTTGTGTGGGTATTTTCTACTACCTGATCTTCTAAATCATTGATTTGATCCTCTGTTTCATCTAATATACTGTTGATTCCCTCTAATGTATTCTTTATTTCAGTTATTTTATTCTTCATTTCTGACTGGTTCGTTTTTGTATTTTCTATCTCCATTTTTTATGTTTTGTATCTCTTTGATGAAGTTCTCCCTGGAATCACTGAGCATCTTTATATCCAGTTTTTTGGACTCTGCGTCTTGTAGGTTGCTTGTCTCCATTTCCTTTAGTTCTTTATCTGGAGCTTTGCTGTATTATTTCATTTGGCACGTGTTTCTTTGTCTCCTCATTTTGGCTGCCTCCCTGTGTTTGTTTCTATGTATTAGGGTAGAGCTGCTATGCCCCCCGGTCTTAGTAGAGTGGCTTTATGTAGTAGGTGTGTTGTGGGGTCTTGAGTTGCTGTCTCTCTGGTCACCTGAGTCCCTCAATCCAGGTGTGTCCCTTGTGTGGGTTGTGTTTGCCCTCCTCTTATAGCTGAGACTTGGTTGCTGTTTGCACATCAGTAGGAAGGATTCACCCTGTGCTGATTGGTTGTGAGGACTGGCTGTGACTAAAGTGGAGGAGCTGTTGTGCAGGGACTGACCCTATAGAGCAGGATTCACTTTAGCAGGGCTCTGGTGCCTGCCCAGTCTGCCCTTTGTGTGTGTCCTCCTCAGAGGCAGCCAGATGATGCTCCGGTTTGTTTGGAAGCTGGCCACCAAGTGTGCCAGCCCCAGAGCCACAGGTCAAGTTCAGCTGCAGCCTGTGCCCTTCACGGGACTACCTGGCATGAGGCACAAAGCAATCTGAAGATAGCTGCCACCTGTGCTGTGCTTGGAGGTGCATTGAGAGGCTGAACTGTGAACTGAGGCCAGCTGCCACTAATGCTGGGCTTAGATCTGCTCAGTTAGAGGTTCTGGAGAAGCCAAAGCCAGATGCTGGTTATTTGGTGTTTGTGAACCTTTGAAAGATTTTAGGAAAGTCTGCAGCATGAGCTAAGACAGGCCTTTTGTACAGAAAAGTCACTGGAAGCGTCTTCGGTGGGAATGTTAACATTCCAAGCGTCTTGGAATGTTAAGAGAGGCAAGGCCTCAGAATCACCTGGGCAAGGTGAATGGTGTTAGTTAGGTTGATGAAAACTCAGATATCACAGCTGCTTGCGTCTGCACGCCAGAAGAGGGAGGGCTCAAGAAAGAAACAGCGGTTTCTACCAGCAACTCTGCCCGGGAGAAACCTGCTCCTCTAGGCTTTGTCCTGCAGCCAGGAGACTCGGTTCCTCCCTGTGTGCCCCTGGCAGCTTTCCAGCTGCTGCCCTAGAGCTGGAGCTCAGAGAGAGTGACTTCGTCAGCAAGTAAGTCCATGCGTGGGTCCCTTCAAGGGGAGCGCCTGGGACTGCAGCCTATCTCTGACTCACTCAGCCACAATTATCGCTGGTTTTTATAGTCAGAAGTTATGGGGACTTCTCATCTCGACATGGAACCCTGGGCTAGGGAGCCTGGTGTGAGGTGGGACCCCTCACTCCTCAGGGGGGACCTTTACAGCTGAGATATTCCTCCTGATTTTTAACCGCCACATGTGGGGGTGGGACCAGCCCGTTTCACATCTCTGCCCCTTCTAACAGTCTCCACGTTGTTTCTTCTGTATGGCCTTAGTTTTAGGGCTTCTGTTCAGCTAGATTTCAGGTGATTCTCTATGATGATGGTTCTGTGGTTTAATTGTAATTTTGATGGGGTCACGAGAGGCGGTAAACACAGCATTTACCTACTCTGCCATCTTGACTGGAAATCCCAAATGTGCTTTTAATATTTTTTTTTTCTCTAAGGAAATATTACTGCTTCTTGTAGTTTTGGTGAATATTGCTTTTTGTTTCTTCTTATTTTCCTTCTTCTTTCTCCTTACTCTATGGCCATAATGGAGATTTAAATTACACATAGTTTCATTATTTACTGTATTACCTAAACTCACCTTTGTGTTAGTTTTAAAACATGGATGATGGGAGTCTTTTAAATTTGGCTTTTAAAAGATATGAGGGCATATTACTAAGTAGAAAGTTATCACTTGTCTGACAACTGGTACCATTACCTGTTCTCAGATACCTGAGTGTCTGGTGACTGACTGGGCCTTTGAGACAAGCTGAGACAAGCATCCTTCCCTGGGACTTTTCACACTAGAGCTGGGAGAGAGAAGCCACCTGTCTGTGTTAGCTATCGCTGCATTACAAAGAACTGTAAAATCAAAGTGGCTTAAAACCGAGCATTTATTTAGCTCGCGCATCTGCAGGTCTGCCAGGCAGGCTCTGCGATTCTCAGCTGGGCTTGCTAACATGTCGTCAGGCTGGAACTTGTTTGGCTGATTGAGGCTGTGGCAGCTGGGGTGTCTCCAGTCCTTACTGCAGGTTTGCACATCTGTTTCCTATGTCTTTTACCTCCCAGCAGACTGGCAGAGAGAAAGTTCCATGACAGAGCAAGTCAAAACATGCAAAGTTTTATAGGCCTAAGCTCAGAAGTTGCATATTGTCACTTCCGCCCATATGACATTGGCCAAAGCAAGTCATATGGGCAAATCCAAAAACATAGCAGAAGCATATACCGCCCGTGAGGAGGCCACGGCTGGCATGTGGGTACATGGAGGGGTGAAGAACTGGGACCAGTCCTCCACTATACCACAACCCTTTTCCCCTTTGGGCGTGGAGCTGGCAGGAGGGAGCACCATGTGCAGACATCTGTCTACAGCAAGAGAACGCAAAGTCCACATCTCGGTGGAAGTAGACGGGAGATAATTAGAATCTCATTCTTAACAAAGTCTCTGGTGATGGTTATGCTTCTGAGGACTAGTTGCTCTGTTTCTCTGAAGAACCCTGACTAATACAGGGGGCAAGAGGTAAGCACATTTGTAGCTATAAGCTGCTGAGACTTTGGAGTTACCTGTTACTGCAGCATAACCTGGCCTAGGCTGATTCATACAATGGGATTTTTTATAAACCCAAAGGAAGTGGAATACAGAAGACTGAACCTCCAGAAGCATCCAGCTCTGTCTTATTTAGTATCTGCAGGCTGAAGGGTTAGTCTTCGACTTTACAAGTTAGACTTGTAATTGGGCTTTGATGTTCAGACCTAAGAGTTTATTTATACTTCTCTGAAGTGCCTTTTCCTCCACATAAATGGTGTATTTGTTACTTCTCTCATGAGCCCTAATCTCAATTTTTCCCTTTAATTTTTTCCCATTACATAACATTCAGGGACACTGTAGTGATAGCTATCTGGTGAGCACTGTTCTCAAACTAATTTATAGAGAATATTTGATGAAGTTTGGTTTGATTTGTATAGAATTGTCAAAAACTATTTGAAAAAAGCAATGGAATATTTGATAAAACCCGAGCGTTTCTTTAGTCTCCAAATTTGTATATTACAAAGTCAATTTGAGTATTATGTTTTTAAATGCAATTATTTGACTTTAGGCTGATAATTTCAAATGAAAACAATCCATGCACCTCCACCAGGGCAGGCACCTGGGTTAATTAGAAAGGCCTCATTGGTTGCAATGGAGGGGGTATTGATAGGAATGTCCCACTGGCAATAGAGGGGCAACTGCAGCGGGGTGGGCAGCCCTAAGCTTTACTCAGCAGGCAGCCCTCGTAAATACTTCGATTGCTTACTCTTCTGCCCAGGTGTCTCTTGGAAAAGGCAAGTAGAGGAACCAAAGCGATTACCCAGGTAATTAAGGAAAAGCAAACCTCTGTGTGACAGGTGTCTTGGGAAGCTTCCACTAAATTTTCCAGGCAACCATTTTAATTCTTCGCCTCCCTGTTGTCAGCAGGGATGTGGTCTGGCTCACAAGAGCTACTTGAACAATTATAATGTTCTCAGTTGGTAAATATTGCTTCATAGGCACTCCCCTGCTCATGAAACTAGAGTTTGAAAGAGCCCTCTGAGCTCTCAGGGCTGTGTTGTTCCCACTGATGTGTGGCAAAACCCCAGTAACTGCTGTGAATATGTTTGGCTGTTTGAGAAACTTTGGGAAGCAGCTTCTAGCAACTCTAACTTGTTTCGTGATTCTGAGGTAAGATGAGAACTGCACTCTCCCACGCTGGGCAAATGTGATTCCAGTTGTGGTGGAGGCCAAGGAAGAAGGCAGTACTGTCAGCCTCTGTATGGGGTATTTGGGGTACCTTACCTCCAACACCTTCCCATAAGGCAGGTCCCACTACCCTCGCTTTAGAGAGGAGATATGGAGGCTCAATCAGGCACACAGCTGGTGAGCTGGCAAAACTAGAATTTGAATCCAGATACATTAGATTTCTAAGTTCTTTCCACTCCCCCAGTGGTTTGGGGAGAATCCTGGGCACCTGTAGTTTTAATAAGCTCCACGTCTGTTTCTAGTGTCAGTTGGGTTGGAAACTACATTAAGGCAGTGGTGCTCAAAGTTTAGCATGCGTTAGAGCCCCTGTAAAGCTTTAAACACACAGATGGCTGGCACCACACCAAGACTCTGATTCAGGCCTGGGTTGGCGCCCAAGATGCTCGGGACTTGGAGATGACACTGTGAGAACCACCACTGCATTCAGCGGAACTCAAAGCAGCCGAGTTTGAAATGAAAATCAACATTAATGGGGATGAAATCATATATCTGCAAAGTCATCTTAGAATCATTGAGAATAACGAAACCAACACATATAAAGAGAATCTGTCTACCGTAGGTGGGCAGTCAGAATATTATAGAAACATTAAATAATGGGGCAGCAAATATTTCCAACAATGTCCACCTGGAAGAAAGAAGTGATGAAAAGGTCAGTTTCTACCTTTCCTTTTGATTCCCTGGACACCATTAATCAATTTAATTCATTTAATTAATTGAGTTTGTTTTCCCAGGTATCTGAGATCTGAAAGATGGTCTCGAGCATGACTTTTTCAGGACCACCACTTTGTATGATCCCTGTAGCGACTATTTCCAATGAATTCTATGTAAATGGTGCCCCCTGGAGGAGTGGAGAAGAATATCATCCTTATACGTGAATGAGCCAGCATTGTCATTTACACCTGATTTCTGTGCCCCTAGAGATTAATCCTCTTACATTAAACTGGATAAACTGAGGACCAGTCCCTGGGACCTATGTTAACACTATTTTTGAGAGCTCTGCCCTTGAGAAAGGTTTTTGTAGGCATTACTCCAAGTGACCCAAGACCTAAAACTCTTGAAACAAGTGAAAATGGGAGAAGGTGATTAAGACATCCAGATGATATCTCAGTGTATACCTTTCCTCTTTGTTTTGTGGGGATGCAGTTATTTTCATGATTCTACTTACAGAATAGGAATTGTGACTGAAACCTCTTGTCCAGAGAATGGGACAGCCAGGAGTGCCAAATATTTTCCAATCTCTCATCTGTTTTTATATCAAGAAACAAGAGTTTCCCAAAGGTCTCACATTTTAGGGCCTGTAGGAAGCCCTGTGGCTCAATGGGGACACCCCAATGAGAAAATGTATGTCTTTTTGAGAGAGCAAAAAGTCTCTTGGTTTAAACCCTTTGGTCTAGAAGAGTCATTATTATTCTATCAGGGCCATAAATCCCTGCAGAGGCTCTGCATGAGACCCACCAAGTCTCCATGTCTCTTGGACCTCCTGCCCCATTGGAAGGTCATACTTTCCCGTGTTGTTCATGCTTCTCTATGACCTGTAATTTTCCAAGAAAACCTATATTCAAAGCATAGGTCTACCACTTCATAGCTGGACCATTCAGGCCTTCTGTTTCCTTATTTATGGGATGGTTATAATGATTACAGATAGGAGATATAGATATAAGGCTGAGAGGAGTGACTGACACCTCCTTGTATTATATAAATGTTACTTGTCATTGTTATTATTCAGACAGGTTTGTGAAGGCCCTGGGGATGATTTTACATGCTGGGCACTGAAGGGCTTGGAAAGTATTTAATTAGTAGAGATAGCATTGAGTCTAATCCATGTACAGTGGGTTGAGCTAGAGAGGTCAAGGGAGTTAGATAAGAGAACCAGTGGAGACTTAGGAATTCCAGAGGCGAGCAGGTTATCAAGAATATGTGGTTTGAGTCTAATGGTGGCCAAGGGGCTGTGGATGTGGCAGGTCCATTTCTGAGAGAAGAAACGTTGATGTCCAGGCCAGCGCAACCCAAGCTTGCCCCTCCCTCTTAAGGATCATCGCCTTTTGATGAGGGTTTGTTTACACTGCCACTCGTAGACTGTTAGGGTCCAGAAATCAATGTATAAGGGCTATGGCCAGCATTATAAAAACAAAAGAGAGAATATAAAATATCAGTGTCCATTGTGCATAGTGACTACATATTGTTTTGTAGAACTTTAATCAGTTATGTATGTACATGTGTCCTGGGTCACGATGTAAAATAGATTTTTTACGCTGGGTCTTGGTACAAGGAGTGCGAAAGTCCCTGCTCTCGTGTATTCATTGGAACAGGGAGCAGGGTGGGAAGTTTTCTCACGTCTGCTCCTGCAGGGTCCTCTTGAGTACTTACTCTCCAGGCTGATTTTTTCCTCCTTAGCCTTTTCTGAGCCAAAGCAGGTATCTAGTCGCTGCCCTTCTAGTGGGGGCGTGGGGCTCAGGCCACCCTCTGATGCAGTGTTGCCACCTCTGAAAAGTCCTACATGTGACGACGAGGGTGGAGGAGGGGACCTGCTCTCCCCTCTTTATTTTTATGGTCCTGTCCCTCATTTATTTCCAACTTGATAGAAACCTGTACCAAGTTTTATTAAGGTGTTGGGGAAATGATGAGAGAAATAATTTAAACCTATCTGCTCAGTTTTACTTTTCCTGAAGTCTAAGGGAAGCGCGTCCTAGAATTTAAATCCTGTGCAGGGTCGCTTCCTAGAGGCTCCAGGTTTGTCATTGTCACTCCGTGACCTCAGGGCCACATCTCTTTCTGCAGGAGGGCTCTTCTTCCAATTTTATACCTGCAAATATTTATTCATTTTGTGTGTGTGTTTGGGGGGAGGAATTCTATCTTATACTCACCGAGTTCCATTTTTTATTTTTTCTTCTGAATATTTTAAAAAGGCCAGTCACATTTAAAATAGCTACTTCAGATCCAATATAATCCCATCTAACTCCTCCCCTCCTCCCAGCTTCTCCATAGAGACTTACAGTGAGGGAAAGGCTTGGTTCACTTTTTCACTTCTTATCGTCCTCTCTCAGGGCACCTTTCTCTTTGGGAAGGGGAGATGGAAAGGGACGGACCTGTCATTCGTGGTCTGCCCTGGTCATCTCTTGGTTATTGTTTCTGAGGCTGAGATGGACCAAGCACAGATGCTCACTGAGGGCAGACACTCCAGGCTGCTTCCTTCTTGGAGTACATGTGTGAGTTCTCCATTGAGTCATCCAAGATCAGGGACGGGGGCGCCTACCCATGTTTTCACCCAATTCCCTAACATGGGAGATCAGCTGTAGTTCAACCTCTTTGAATCCCACCCCAGCTTTCACTGCCATTTCCCACTGCTGGGGACCCCCACTCTGTAAGTGGCCCTTCTTTGGGATACAACAGGGTGGTTAGAGCCCAGCTGTGTCCTGCAGGGTCCACCTGAGCCACGGAAGACTCAGGCTTTCTTGAAATGCCAAATAGCAGGGGGGCAGTCTCCCCACTGCAGGCCTCTGCGCAGTCTGTTCTCCTCTCCCCTGCTTTGAGAGGCTCAGAGGGTGTCTGCTTCATACACGGATGTCCCCCTAGGAATCAAGATACCTAGCTCCTCAAGTTTCTGACACCCACACTGTCTGTGAGGCTGCCTTCCTTGCTTCCTCTATGGAAAGCACTGAAGCTCTGCTCTGCACTGATGACTCACACAATCCATTTCTCTCCCTTCTTCTCTTCTTAATCTTCTGCCTGTTTGGGGTGAGAGGAAGGAGAAGCCTTCTGAGGATGGTTGGGAGCAGCAGAGCTGCTTAAGTCCAGGCGGTTATAACACCCTGGAGAGGCTCATGGCCTCCAGCGGTTAGCAGCTCTCTTTATTATTATTATTTTCTTTTTCAGATTAGTTTCAGGTATACAAAACAACATGATTAGACATTTATACCCCTCACAAAGTGATAACCCCCAATCTACTACCCGTTTAACATCATACACAGCTATCACACTACCATTGACTCTATTCCCTGTGCTGTACTTTATATCCCATGACTATATGTAATTAGAGTTGACATTCAGTATTATTTTATATTTCAGGTGTACAGCACAGTGGTTGGGTATTTATATAATCTATGAAGTGATTCCCCTGATAAATCCAGTGCGCATCTGACATCCTACATAGTCTTTACAACAATATTGATTATTCCCCATACTGTATTTCACACCCCCATGACTATTTTGTGACTACCAATTTGTACTTTCTAATCCCTTCACCTTACCCACATCTCCCAAGCCCCCACCCATCTGGCAACATCATTTTTTTCACTGTATCTATGAGTCTATTTCTGGTTTGTTTGATTGTTTATTATGTTTTTTAGATTCCGCATGTAAGTGAGATCATATGGTATTTTGCTTTCTTTGTCTGACTTATCTCGCTTAGCATAATGTTCTCTAGGTCCATCCATGTTGTTGTACATGGTAAGATTTCATTCTTTTTAGTGGCTGAGGAACACTCCATTGTATAAATGTACCACGTTTCTTTATCCAATCATCTGTTGATGGGCATTTTGGTTGCTTCCATATCTTGGCTATTGTGAATAGCGATGCAGTAAACATAGGGGTTCATATATCTTTTCGAATTAGGGTTTTGGATTTCTTTGGATAAATACCCAGAAGTGGAATAGCTGGGTCATAAGGTAGTTCTATTTTTACATTTTTGAGGAACCTCCATACTGTTTTCCATAGTGGCTGCTCCAATCTGCAGTCCCCAGCAGCATTGCATGAGGGTTCTCTTTTCTCCACAACCTCGCCAGCACTTGTTGTTTGTTGATTTATTGATGATGGCCATTCTTACAGGTGTGAGGTGATATCTCATTCTAGTTTCTATTTGCATTTCTCTGATTATTAGTGATGTTGAACATCTTTTCATATGTCTGTTGACCATCTATATGTCCTGTTTGGAGAAATGTCCCTTCATGTCCTCTGCCCATTTTTTTTTTCTAAAGTTTTTTATTGGGGAATTTGGGGGATGGGAACAGTGCTGGGGAATTAGGGGAAGGGGAACAGACAAGTTGCTGTTGTATTGTTCTTCATTCTAGTTGTGGAGGACGTTGCTTCACTGGCCCAATTTGGCACCATCATTGCGCTCTTCCCAGGCGAGGCACATCAGTCGCCAGCTTCTGGACGGCCGCTTACGCTGGCTACTGGTTACACACACGGTAGCCCATGGCAACCCACCTGCCATTGCCAGTGACTCACAGGAGCCCAGCTCCAGGTTGAGCTGTTGTTCAGCATCTTAGCTGTAGAGGGCAGTGTCACTGGCCTTCATATGTGGGATCCGAACTGGGGTCCTCTGG
>NW_017731583.1:1429510-1451777 GCF_001890085.2 Hipposideros armiger
AACTGTAATTTTGCTACTGTTATGAATCGTAATGTAAATATCTTTTTGTTTTCCGATGGTCTTAGGCGACCCCTGTGAAAGGGTCGTTCGACCCCCAAAAGGGTCACGACCCACAGGTTGAGAACTGCTGCATAAACCAACTGTGGCCAGACCACATATAAAAATAGAACTCTGACACAACCTACAGCAACCTGCCCAGGAAACCGCCCCAATTATGTACAATAAACAACTCAAGAAGCCAGCATACTCTGAGTCAGACTTGTAAGAAGTCAGACTGCTATCTCTAATACAAATCCAAGAAGTTAAACAGTAACTTCTGTAACAATGGGTCCCAAATGGCCAGGACTTGATGAATAACTATGAGCGTCCCTCATTTTTGTCCCCACTTTCAACTTAGGACCAAGCAGAGAAGCCAAATAAGCATGCTTATCCAATCATATGAGGCCCCTTGCGACTGGTTAGCTCTCCTCTGGCTTCCTCAGGTTCACAGCCTCCAATGAGCGCACACCTGAGGCCTCCCCTTTCCTACTGCGAAGCGTTCCCATGCCTCTGTCTGTCTTTGAGTCTCTGTCAGAATGTCCGAGACTGACTCACTTCTTATGGCAAACTTTGAATAATTACCCTTTGCTTGTTCTCATTGGGTTGGTCTTCATTTATTTCCACAGAAATAAATTCAATTCTTATTATTTAGATAATCAAAATAATACTAAAGGCCTTCAGTAACATGGCAAAATATAGTAGAGAAGGAAAATAAGAATATTTGCATTCTATCAAAGTTTAAGGGGGAAGGGACTCCCCTTAGGATGTTTTGAATATCCTTTTGGGTCATTTTTCTAATTTATCCTGTCACCACAGATATTTGTAATAAAACAGCCCACTTTATAATGTTGAACTTTGTTACTTTCAAGCTGAAAACTTTTTTGAAAGTTAAGGCAGTTATTTCTGCAAAAGATGGCTTCTGGGTTTATTAATTAAAAAAAGTGCAGGGGATATTTGAAATATCATCTGGGTGACTTTATTCTACATTTTTAAATATAGTTTCACCATAATGAAGGTAAAATCAAAAGAGTTTGAACTATGGTAATAGCTTAAAATGCAAAAATAATTCCTTTTAGCATGAATAATTGTCCCACCAGTTTTATCACCAAATAACAATCAAAGTAAAAGAAAAACCTTGGGCATTTTAATTATGAGACATTTTATGTCTTCTGAGAAAACAGAAACAATATCCACATATTCGCACTGCATAATCATTCTAGAAATTCTTTCCCTGAAGACTTTCCAAAGAAGTAGGTCCCACGGCACACCTCTCCACAGGACCCAGCAGCAAATATAAAGTTTGATATGAGGCATACCTGGTTTTGAACCCAAAGACAACAATGTACTTCACGTTTGAACTGAAACGCAGAATAGAAATTCATGATCTTTGGACATTGTTTCTCTTATTTATTCTTCCAAAAATGTAGATTTTTCGAAGTTTTTACTTTAGAGGGAGGAAAAGAAGGGAACTCCCTTGAAATGCTGTTGTATTTTCTAAGTTTCCAGGAATCACTTTAGAGTTTACTATAGTATCACTTAGATATATACACATTACTCATATTACGACTTCAAAGTCACAAATCCTTCAGAGAATTCCCCCGATATCCCTTTCTTGGTGTCTGTTGGTTGATGTATGTTGAAGAAATTGACATCAAAGGTGTTCAATAAACACTTGTTGGCAAATTGATTCAATGCAAACCAATTTCAAATTAACCTCAATTTGAAACAGTCATTTAACACTTATTTTCTGTTATCTGGCCTGTCCTCCCCGCGTTTTCTATAATTAATTCACATTGACTGTGGATCTTTTGATTCCTTCATTATCCCCTTTCCCTCTTGTGTAAAAGGAGAAGGCCTTATACACTCACCCAGTGCTAGGTTTTTAAGGATTAATAAAAGCTGCAATGTTGTTTCAAATCTACCCTTCCTTCATAAGCGTGACTTCCTTCTCCTTTTCCCAGACTGTAGTGTGCCTAGCAATCGCGTAGAGGACTCCTTAAAACTCAGAGTTCTAGGCCCCACGCCCACTGTTTCTGATTCAGTCAGTGTAGACTGGAGCCCAAGAGTTTGCGTATATGACTAGTTTCCTGGTGATGCTACTGTTGCTGGCCTCAGGACCACATGTTAAGATCCTCTGCTACTGTACCACGTGCAAGAAACACGACTTCCACTGTGTGTGTCTGTGTGTTGGTGGTGATGGCCATGGTGGTGGTGATGGCCACGGTGGTGATGGTGGTGGTAGGGGTAGGGTGTGAACAGGGCAGGACCTGGACGTTGCAATGCTTGCTGGTGTAAATCATCATGAGGAAACTGCAGAAGTGATGCAATGAGCCTGGGTCCCAAAGGTGTAAGTGAGAGGGGGAAGGGAGAAAAGAAAATCAGATATGTTCCTCACCGCTGGATGATTCTCCCATTTGATTTTACTGAAACGAAACTCCCAGATGGTTTAAGTAAATTGTCACATCTCAGACTCACGTACACTATTGGTATCTGGATTTTATGCTTTCAGACTATATATGAGAACCCCGTGTAGTGATGGAGTCAGCTAGATAAATATTTGTACATTTGACTGCACACAGATACTACTGTTGTTTCCTCATTCTTCTGTCTCAAGGAATCTGAGTCAGAGAGTTCAATTCCTGGCTATGAGGTAATGGGCTGTGAATGTTAATCCCATCACAGTCATTCACCTGTTTAAAGAATGGGGTGGGTGGATGCTTTCCTTGAGTCTAGTAGTTTTTTCTTTCTCTGCCAAATGGTAAAGACAAGAAGCTCTTCACAGGTTGCTGGATAGCTACACTTATTATACATTCTTACAAAGACTCCAAAGAGGTAAATGTCAGTTTAACAGAATAGCAGCACACATTGATATTTGGATCATTCTTGTGTGATATAAACTTGCAGGTGATTTCAGGCTCTGAAAGGCCCTCCTAAGCCTCAGGCCTCAAGACTGTTTTAGATTTTAATGGCACATTGTTTTTTTCATTTCAACTTTGTTTTAAATATATTTTTTAAAAAGATTTTATTGGGGGATTGGGAGAGGGGAACAGACAAGTTGCTGTCCTACTGTTCTTCAGTCTAGTTGTGGAGGACGTCACTACACTGGCCCATGTTGGTATTATCATTGTGTTCCTCCCGGGCGAGGCAGTCGCTCGCCGGCCCTTGGATGGCCACTCACGGCAGCTCATGGCAACTCACGAAAGTGCACGCCTGCTGCCGGCCAACCCCACTGCTGCCTACGCCGTCGCCGGCGACTCACGGCAGCCCAGCTCCAGGTCGAGCTGTTGTTCAGCATCTTAGCTGTGGAGGGCAGTGTCACTGGCCCTCATATGTGGGATCCGAACCGGGGCCCTCTGGCATCCCAAGCGAGTTCTTAACCATCGCGCCACTCGGCCGGCCCTTAAATATTTTTTATGGAAAATTTCAAACATACCCAGAGCTGGAGAGAATAGTATAATGAACCTTGATGGTGCTATTGCCCAGCCTCAATAATTATCAATATTCTGCCATTTGTGTTTAATCAGTCTGCACTCCTGGGCCACACTAATTTTATTTGGAAATGCTTCAGTATGACTTTCTAACAGATAAGAACTATGAGCTTTAAAACAATGTAACCACAGTAGTATTATCACACCTAAGGGAGTTATTTGAAATGTCATTTCAGTCCATGTTTAAATTTCCTTGATTATCTCAAAAATATTTTTTAATAGCATGTTTATTCAAATCAGGCCCAAACCTGGTCCTTTATTGAATTTGGTTGATGCATCTCTTATGCTGCTGTTATTGTTTAACAGTTTCCGCTCTCTCTTTTTTTTTCAAGCCACTTATTTGTTGAAGAGATGAGTCATTTTTCCTGTTTAATTTCCCACATCCTTTACTTGTTTGGTTGTATCTTTGTGACATTGTTTCACTTGTTTCTATATGCACCATTATCTCTTGTTAACTGGTAGCTAAGTCTAGAAACATGATTAAATTTAGCCTTAATTATTTTGGAGGGGTGGCAAGAATATTTCACAGGCAGTATTGGATACTTGCTATTACATCACTTCAAGAGGCACATGATGTCTGTTTAACACTTTTAGTGATGTTAGGGTTGATCATTGGGTTTTAGGTGTCAACCTTTTACCCAATAATCTTAGCAGCAGCCATCGATGATTATTGCCTAGGTCCATTATACCTCACTGGCGGTGCAAAATGATCTTTTTCTAAGATCTGACTGAATTACCTGGATGTCTTCTATGGGGAAGAACTTGCCCTCACTTCTATTTGGTTAACGTGAAACACAGTGTTATAAAGGAAAAGCAAGATGCATGCTTGATTCTTACCTTTATCTAATTTCAGAATCATGAACCCAGCAATATTCAAATGTGAGTAATGAGGTTTTCATTTTTCAAGATATCATTAAGAATTTAAGGATAATATGTGTATATATGTATATATATAATTTATATATATTTTTATTTCATGTATCATTTTATGTTTAAAATATGTAATATATTTTATATATTCCAATCCATTGCAGTTTATTGAAATATGTGCTCAACTTGTTTCCCTCTAAATTATAAGAGGATTACTCTTCTCTTTGAGCTGACTTTTTTTTTATTAGTTTCAGGTGTACATAACAACATAATGATTAGGCATTTATACCCCTTACAAAGTGATAACACCACCAAATCTACCCATCTGACATGTACACAGCTATTGCAATTCCATTGACTATATTCGCTATGCTGTACTTTACATCCCGTGACTAGATTTGTGTGTGTGTTTGTGTGTGTGTATCTATTTATAGTTAAGAGTCAATGTGTTTTATATTAGTTTCAGATATACAGTGTAATGGTTAGGCATTTATATAACCTATGAAGTGATCTTCCTCGTGAGTCCAGCACCAATCTGACAATCCCCTATACTGTATTTCACGTCCCCATGACTATTTTGTGACTACCAGTTTGTACTTCCTAACCCCTTCACCTTCTCACCCATCCTCCAACCCCCCTCCCACGTAGAAACCATAATATTTTTCTCTGTATCTATCGGTCTATTTCTATTTTGTTTGCTTGTTTATTCTGTTCTTTAGATTCCACATAAGTGAGATCATATGGTATTTGTCTTTCTCAGTCTGACTTATTTCACTTAACATAATATCCTCTAGGTCCATCCATGTTGCTGCAAATGGTAAGATTTCGTTTTTCTCTATGGCCGAATAACACTCCATTGTACAAATGTGCAACAATTTCTTTATCTAATCGTCTACTGATGGGCATTTCAGTTGTTTCTGTATCTTGGCTACTGTGAACAGTGCTGTAGTAATCATAGGGGTGCATATATTTTTTCAATTAGTGTTTTGGCTTTCTTTGAATAAATATCCAGGTTTGGGATTGCTGGGTATTAAGGTAGTTCTATTTTTAATTTTTTGAAGAACCTCTATACTGTTTCCCATAGTGGCTGCACCAATCTGCAATCTCACCAATAGTGGATGAGGATTTTCTTTTCTCCACAACCTCGCCAGCACTTGTTGTTTGTTGATTTATTGATGATGGCCATTCTGACAGGAGTGAGGTTGTATCTCATTGTGGTTTCTATTTGCATTTCTCTGATGATTAGTGATGTTGAGCATCTTTTCATATGCCTGTTGGCCATCTGTATGTCCTCTTTGAAAAAATGCCTATTCAGGTATAAGAGGATTACTCTTAAACTCAGTATAATTGCTTTTGTATCATTTTGGTTATTTTTTAATAACTGTACTTAGAACTAAAATGTGTTTATTGTAGAAAATTTAGAAAACAAAGGCTCATAAAAACAAAAACAAAAATCACCTATATTCTCCTCACTCAGAAATAGCCCCTTTAAACATTATGTTGAATTTTCTTCTATTCTTTTGCTTTAATGTTCATCATTAAATACTCGGTGGTCCATCATTATAATCACTCCCTCACAAGTATTCTCAGTTCTTCTACCCTCCCCCTCATAATACATGTCAGCCCTCCGTCTTCACCTGAATCTGAGCAGGTGTTACCAGAGAATGCCTACCTGATCTGATGTTCCCTTAATGTGATGATCTAAGGCCCCAGCTTGTACCCGCTATGACCTAGAAACCCACTTACATTTCCCAGAACGATTTCATGTATTCTCCTTAAACCACTGCACAACTCCTTCCTCTTTTACCCTCACTCAGCTGTTGACTTTGCCCCCTACTTAAGTGAAATAAAAGGCTTTCAATGTTAAACCTAAAATTCCCAATGTGAACTTAACAAAGACTACCCTCATCTGTAGCCGTCACCACCTTTTCCCTTTTGTCATGATGGAGGGCACTTTCTGCACCCTAGCCAATTCCAGTTCCTCCCCTGTCCTCTGGATCCAATGTTCTTTGACCTTTAAAAACACTTTACTCTGGTTATGCTCTCTTCTTTATCACCTTTTCCCCATTCTTTACTTAATCATTTCTGTAACCGTATTCTAACATTACAACCCTATCTTAAAAGCACCACCAATAACAAATCATCATGCCCTGAAAGTTTCACCCTTTTTTCCATTATCTTGTATAACCAAATTCTCAAGAGTTCTTAATTGTATTCTTTCTGCTTCTTTAAATCTTGTTTTTTTCAATCCATGACAATATGGCTTCTACTCTGCCCCACCACTATACTGAAATTTCTTGTCTCGGGATCACAGGCTGATCCCCAGACAGCCAAATGCAATCTATACTTCTCTGTACGCCCCTTACTGATCTTTTCAGTATTTGGTGGAGTGGGCCATTCACTTCTTATAACACTCTCTCCCCTTAGCTATTCTTACACTGTTGTTTCCTGGCTCTCCAAACTCACTGGCTTCTCCCATCAGTTTCCTTTTCCAGCTGTCTCCTATTCCTCCTAAGTGTTGGCATTCCTCTGGTTTAGAGCCTGGATTCTCCTCTCTTCTTTTACTCTTTCTTCCTGGTGATCCCATTGATTTCCAACCTTTTATCTAGATGATTTTTCTGAGCACCATATCTAACTCCGGTTACCTGACAGACAGCTCAACCTGTATGTCTTACAAATTATATAATACATATCTAAGCTAGAACTTCTCATTTCTCCTCCCCCATGTGCTCTATCTCAATAAATGGCACCATAATCCTCTAGTTGGTCAATACAGTAACTTAAGTCAGTCCTGAATTTCCCTTTCCCCTAACCCCTATATCCAAGGCATCTGTAATTCCATTTGCTTCTGCCTCCTCAAGCATCCTTACTCTGTCAACTTTTCTCCATTTCTACAGCTAACACCTTGGCCATGGCCCATCCTTCATGGACTATGTCAACACCATCTGATTCTACACTTGCTCCTCTACAATCCATTTTCCACATTAAAGCAAGAATGATCACCTTCTAGAAGACAAACCTTCCTTAAAAACCTTCAGTGGATTTTCATTATACTTGTAATAAATCCAGCCTTCTTACAAGGTCCTGATGGCTACATGATCTATTTCTGCTCATCTCGGCAACCTCAGGCTGTGTGACTCCCTCACTATACTGGAGTCACTCTTTATTAAACACACCCAAATTTTCCTGCCTTAGGATGTTTATGCTGCTCTCTTTATCTTTTTCTCTCCACGATTGACATGCATGACCTCTTATCTGTTGGGAATCAGCTCAAATATTGTCTGTCATGTTGATGCCTTTTCTGACCAGTCTGACTAAAGCAGGTAGCATTTCTCTTCCATTCACCTGTAAGTGAACTGATCTGAATCTCCCTCAGATGACAACTCCTTATTTTTCATCTTGTCGCCTCTGAAAACAGTGTATTCCCCTATTAGCAATATAAATCCCAGTGATCTATTCTTGGAAAAGCCAACTTAAACATACACATACTGACTTTGATCTGATAGCAGTTTCATGAGAATAGACTTGGATTCAAATGTGAACTTGGACTTGTTACTTTTAAAATCAACTTTTTTTTCTATTTATTAATTAGTAGATGATAAACTGAAATGAATGAATCAAAGTGGAGGACAGTATAGTTGCTGACTGATTGGACAATGTAATAAGACTCCTTGCATTTAGGGACAGAAGAACCATGAGAGAGAGAGCCTGATCTGTGCTAGGCACCATACTAAATAACGAACTGGTCCAACTTTAGAGCACTGCTGGACCAGGGCGAGGGGCTACTAACTTAAAATATTTTAGAGCTGGAAAGAATGCCAAAAGTCATTTAGTTCATTATGAGATGAACTTACCCATGATGTGATTTCTCCATCAGTATGTTATCTAATGCTTTCACAGTCTCCCTTTGAATGCTCTACCTCCCACTGCAGTTCATTCTAATTATCAGAAAGTTTTAGCTTAATGATTTATAAACCTGTCTCCATGTAATTTCCACCCACTCTTCCTGTGCAGCCAAACTGAGTGAGATGAATCTGTACTCCCCCTGAGAGTCTTCAGGTATCAGAAGTTGGCCATCCTGACCATGTGTTATCAAGATGACATTAGATTTAGGGTTAGTGTGACTTGATGCAAACTGGCCACATCCAGGGTTCCTCCCCTCATTTTCTCCTGTGGCTCTGGGCTAAGTGTTTATAGTTTAGAGCATTTCATAGCACTTACTCTCCAAATAAGGACTCCTTTAAGGCATAACGATGCATGTATGATTGTTGTCCATAAAATAGCTACCATTTAAGTGTCTATGAAGAACTTGTGCTTTATGTATATTGACTTTACCCCAAACAATATTACCTTGGATGGTAGGTATTAGTTTGAACCATCTGAAACTGTCATTTTTATAGGTAAAAAAATGGTTGAACATGGGCAATTTCAAGTGGTTCAAGTGGTGACTAATTGCTATTGTAGATGAGAAACATAGAGCCTTGGAAATGCTGCATAGCTTATTCAGGGCTACAAATCAGCAAGAGCAGGCTGAGGTCTGCACCTACTTCCCTCTGGCTCTAAAGGTGGTTCATTAACTGCAAGTGCTGCTTCCTTAGGCATCACCTTGCACTCCCAAATGCAAGGATTCAAGGTGAAGGCCAAGAGGCCACAGTCCTTCGTAATGCAGCCTAGCAGAGTGGAAAGGAAACACGAGTTCCAGGTATTTGTATAGATTCTAAGTAAGTCTTTATCCCACCGCTTACTATTTGTGTGACCTTGAGAAAGTTGCCAAACTTCACTGAAACCCAATGAGCTCATTTCTAAAATTGGGTTATTAATATTTAACTTGTATTTCTTGGGTGAGGATTAAGTGGATTGACATTCTGTCAAGCTCCCACCCAATGCTTTCCTCTTGCCTGAAATGGATGGCCTCAGTCCGTTCACTCTGTGCTTCTCCCAACTGGACGATCAGCCAATACTTTCCTAAAAGGCCAATAGTAAATATTACAGGCTTTGTGAGCCAAGAGGAAGTGTCCTCAACTCTTCAATCCCCTGTTCCCACTGAAAGGCTAATAGTCACTTTTGTAGTTTACTTTAAAAATGTAAAAACTGTTCTGGGCCATACAAAAACAGGTGGGCCAATGAGCCACGGGCTGGAGATTGCCAGCCCCTGAATAGCTGACAATAATGTAGCTTCTTCTCTCTTCTCAAGTCTCCAACAGCTTCTCACTCATGCTCCCTCTCAAGCATAATATTGCTTCTTCTGTCATCGGGGAAATAGAAGCCATCAGAAAAGACCTAGCACCAGCCCCCCCTGCTGTATCTTCCTTGATTGTGCCTGCGTTCCCTTCCTTGTCTCTGTTTATAGCCAAGGAGCTCTCCGGGCCTTGCACTTACTCAGAACATTGCTCTAATAACTCTCCCCAAACTCCTTTAAAGCACTAACATTTCTTCCTCCCCTGGATCACTCCCATCAGTATGCAAACATGCTGTGATTCCTCCCATCTTAAACAAACAAAAAAGCTCTCCCTTGACCCCACTTTCTCCTCCACTTACCACTTCCTCCCCATGTCTCTAAGCAAAACTCCATGAGCAAATTCAACGTGGAGGCTAAGTCCAATTTCTCTCATTCTTTCTTCGCCATCACAGCATCAAAGTCAGAAATGACCTCCAGGCTGTTTCTGTTAATGCACAGTTCTCAGTCCTCTTCTAATCTGATTTATCATCAGCGTCACCATGGGATCATTCCTTTCTCCCTGAAACCCTTCCTTCCCTGGTCTCCTGGGGGACCAGGCTGTGCTGTTTTTCCTCCTTACTCCCTGCTGCTCCTTCTCAGATTCTTTTCTGTTCCTTCTCATCTCTGCTACCTCTTAATGTAGGAGAGTCCCAGGAATTAGTCCTTGGAATTCTTCTACTTTCTATCTATATTTACTCTTGTGATGGTCTTATAGAGCCTCTTGCTTTATCTATGTGTTAATGACTTCCGTATGTAAATCTCTAGCCTGGCCCATTTCCTGAACTCCAGATTTTTATACCTCACTGGCCACCTGTCATCTCTCCTTTGATGTCTAATAGGCATCTCAAACTTAGTGTGTCCATAACTGAGCTCCTGATATTTCACCATCAACAAAGTTGGCCTCTCTCATTCTTTCTCATTTATACAAATCACAACTCCATTCTTCCAGTCACTCAGGATAAAAACCCTGGCTTCCACCTCTTTTTTTTTTTTTAATTTTTAATCTACTTTTTGAGGAATAATTTATGTTCAGTAAACTCTGTTCATTTAAAGTATATGATTCAAAGAGTTTTGATATATACCCATGGGACCACTGCCACAATCAATATACAGAAAATTTCTATCTCCCTTTGTCACCCATTCCTTTCTTCGCTTCTGTCCCCTGGAGGCCACTGATCAGCTTTTTGTCACTATAGGATTAGTTTACATTTTCTAGAATTTTATATAATTGGAGTTATATATGGTCTCTGCATCTTTCACTTAGAATAAATATTTTGAGATTCATTCATGTTGTGTGTGGTGGTAATTCACTTTATTTTGTTGTGATTAATATCTCACTATATGGATATGCCACTATGTTTATGCCTTTCAGGTGATGGACATTTGGGTTGCTTCCGGTTTTTCACTATTATGACTAAAGCTGCTGTGAACACTCAGTAGAGGTCTTTGTGTAAATCACTTAGGAGTAGACTGTCCAGGTATTATGGGAAGTGTATTGGGTAACCTTTTATGAAACTGTCAAGCAGTTTCCAAGGTAGTTGTGCCATTTTACTCTCCCACCAGCAGTGAGTTCCCGTTCCTCCACATCCTTGCCTGGCTACATCTTCAACTGTTTTCTTTTTTGCATGTCCAAAAAGCAAACCCTGTTGCCTAAACCTTCAAAATATACCTAGTATCCTATCCCATCTCATCCTACTACTGCTACTATTTTCACCCAAGCCACTCTCCTCTCTCATTGGGTTTTTGCAGTGGCTTCCTGTTCATGACCTTGTTTCCCTTCAGTGTATTCGAAACACAGCAGTTGAAATAAACCTGTTAAAATATAAGCAGTTTGTCACTCCACTATTTAAAACCCTTGGTGGCTTCCCTTCTCAGAGCAAATGCTAAGGTCGCTACAATGGCACGTCTGGCCCTCCCTGATCTGTCCATTCCCAGTCCCTTACTTTTCTATCCTCCTACTGCTTTTTTCCTCTTTTCCTTCTCTCTGTGCTACTCTTCGATCACACCAAATTTGCTCTCATCTTGGGGCCTTTGCAAGGCTGTTCTCCAGTCCCCTTCTTTCTTAGATACACATGTTACTTGCATTTTCACTTTCTTCAGATCTGCACTCTAACTACCCTTCCTTTATGAGGCATTCCTTGATTCTCCCACTTAAAATTACACCCCTTCCACTTCTTATTCAATTTTCCTACCTTATTTTTTGCCACCACACTTATCATCATTTGGTAATCAGTATATATTTGTTGACACTCAACTATGTTCCAATGACCATTCCAGGCAGTTGGCATGCAGCATTAAATGAAACAAACATCTCTATCATCACAGAGTTTACACATATTTTACTGATTTATCTTATTTCTCAATCATCTTCCATCCACTAGAATAAAATCTGCATGATAATAGGGATCTTGTCTATTTTGTTCAATGTGGTATCACTTGTGCCCAGAAGAATGCTGATTAATGATAGGATTTCAGCAAATACCAGTTGTTGTCTTTTTGTTTTTCCAAATAAAAAAACAACCCCTGGTCCAAGGTTCATTAATGTAGACTAGATTTTTGCAGTGTTCTACTTTGGGCTTTGAAGGAATTTGCAGTCTGTGAAAATGGAAGACACAATTGAATTGTTAATTAAAAATCAGAACCAGTTTAATTCTATGATCCTCTAAGAATGAAATTTAAACTGTGAAGTAGTATTAATCTAACTTTTTGTTTAACTCTTTGTCAAGAAAGCTCCAGTTCTCTGCAGACAGCCTCTTGCAAGACCTTTGGGTCGATGAGCAGCTGTCTGAACTTTGAGCAATGAGGTTGGCTGTTCCACTGATTGTCCCTTCCTCAGAGACGTGTCTTGTAACACACTGTCTAGATCAATGTTTCCTAAAGTGTGGTCTCTTGACCACCTGCACTGGTATTGATTAACTTGAAAACACTGAATCGGAATCTCTAGGGATAGGATTCCGAAATCTTCATTCTTTAAAAACTCCCAAGGTGGTTGGTTATTTGAAGCTTGCAATTATTTGTTTTAAAATCTGAGTCACTATATGACATCACTTCGCATTTCATAAAGAAATAAATTCAATTTAGAAGAAAACCAAGGACAATATCTTCAAGACTTTAAGGCAGAGAATAAATAAAACAGGATCTAGGAGGATTGAATCACTGTAATTGAGAGCAGTATTGCAAGAATCCTCACAGAAGTATTGAGATATCCAAGTGAGGGTTTGAGGCTTGAAGCCCAGGGTTAATATCTTTGGCTATACCCTTGTTATGGGTTGAATTGTATTGACCCAAAATGAAGTCCCAGCTCCCAGTGCCTCAGACTCTGACAACCTGGTTTGAAAATAGTCATTGCAGATGTAAATAGTTAAGATGCGGTCATACTGCAGTATGGTAAGTCCCTAATCTGATTGAAGACCTTATAAAAGGAATCCATACAAAGACAGAAACACAAGGAGAATGTGCCAGGTGAAGGTGGAGTATTAGAGTGATGCATCTACAAGCCAAGGAACACCAAAGATTACCAGGAAAACACCAGAAGCTAGGGGAAGGTGAAGAAAAATTTCTCTCCAGATTCCAGATTTCGGAGGGATCTTGGTCTTGCCAACACCTTGATTTTGGGCTCCTGGCTCCCAAACCTAACAAACAATAAGAGTTTGTTGTTTTAAGTGATCCAGGTTGTGGTACTTTGCTATGAAAGCCCTAGAGAACTAACAGAGCCTTCTCTTCCAGGTTTATCAAACCACTAAAATGATATTGTTGAGGTGGAAATATAGATAAAAGAAAAGTCTAGAGTGGTAAATTCAGGGCCTCTGGAACTCAGGAAATTTAAAATGTAGGCTCCACATTTCCCTAGAGGATAGACAAAAGACCGTGGAAAAATAGGGGACCTAGAAAAATGTTCACACTTACGTGGAAACTGATGGCTGACAGAAATGGCATTGTTTGAGAGTGAGAAAGAAGTGGACTGGTTAATTTGGCTCTCCATATTGCAAAGATAAAAGTAGAATCTTACTTTATATAAAAATAATCCCATTTATTTAGCAGGTGCTGCTGTAAGAGGTTTTACATGTCCTAGTTGCAACTTCACACTTACCAGTAGGCACCATTATTTTACAAATTAAGAAACTGGGACACATAGAGATTAAGTGACTGGCTAAAAAGTGGTGGAGCTGAGATGTGAACCCAAGCAGTCCGACTCCAGACTCCATGCTCTTAGTCACTATACCATACTCCTTCTCACTTTATAAAGAAATAAATTCAAGGTACCTTAAAAACTTGACCATGAAAACCAAAACTGTACAAATTTATAAGAAAAACAAGGAGAATATTTCAGGACTTTAGGGCAGGGAATAAATAAAACAGGAAAAAAATACAAATTATCAAAAAAAAAGTGACGACATATAGAACATTAAAATTTTGTTCATCAAAAGACATCATAATACGAGTAAAAAAGTGGCATTTGCAGCATGTATAATCAACAGAGGATTAATATGCAGTGTATATAAGATATGCACATCAATAAGGAAAGCACAAACACCACAATCAGTAAACAAGATTATATAAAGCATTAAAAAATAAAAGAACATATAAAGGTTAAACATAAAATAAGATACATAAAGGTTAAAAAATAAAAGATTATGTAAAAGTTAAAAATGGGACACAATACAAAATTGTGAAGGGTTACATATATGCAGAGTAAACGTATAGAGAAATGACTGAAGAATTCAGGAAATAGTTACCTTTGGAAGCAAAGGAGAAGATATAATTTGGAATGGGCAAAGATAGGGCATCAAATCTAATTGAGTTAATACTATTTTATTTCTTAAACTAGGTGGTGGGTGCATAAGTACTGGTATTAGTCTTTATTTCTTTTTCTATGTATTAAATATTGCAAAAATATATTTTTTTAAATGAAAGAGATTGTCTGGCAACTCCTGAGACCTGAAGAAAGCAAGCAGGTCCTCTGAATGTCAAATTTGCTGGAGCTACACATGAGAAGAGGCAGGAAATGGCAACAATCTTTGCCTCCTCTGACTTCTCACTCCCATTCTCTTATTCCAGACAGATGGTGGGAAAAGACAAGTGCTGTAAGAGTCTGATTCCTGCTTCTTCCTGAGATCCCGGGTCTTCACGTTTCTGTCCTAGGATTCACTTCCTTCTGGTGTGGATAGGGCACCCTTTGGGCAAGGCAAGTTTCTTTCCAGAGTGAGTGTTGCTTTTTGCTGCTTCTTTGTGGTTTTGAGTCCTTTGTGCTTGCCAAGCTATTTTGATGTAATGTTTTCTGGTGTGCCTTTTATTAACATGCTCTTAGTGAACAAATTCTCTCACAAATAAAGTGTGACTGACATACCGCTGAAGATTTCCCCTCCACACAACCGAAGAGTCTTTTAGACAAGCAATAAATAAAAATCAAAGAGCTCTGGGTCTGGTGCCTCCAAAGTGGCTTATAGCATATCTCTGGGAATCTATTTGGTCTCAACCAAAAGAACAGCTGAAAAGAGGGAGTTGTTTTTCATCCAAGTTAATAAACAGTCTTGCTATAGCTTATGCTTCTCTGTACACCAGTGTCAACAGAAAATAGTTTGGTTGTGGATGTTGTCACTTCATACTTGGCTGCAGTGAGTTTTGCCCAAATGTTTTAATATACTGGATAAATATGCATAGATGTGAGTGCCGAATATGACTCTTTTTGTGTTATTTCAATGATAATGTCCTCTTAACAGCATCCTGGGTATCACCAGCCTTATTATGTGTGAAGAAGGACCCACGGGGAAGAATGCAAAACAGCCGACACTCTTTTGCTTATGCGAATTTAGAAGGATCCAACCTAGAAAAGTCTTTTAAGAACTGAAGCTATGCTTTGTCTCCCCCTGAAATCTGTATGTTATGAGAATCATTATTTTGGTTACAGGGGCTGGGAAATATCTTCTTCCCAAAAATTTAGTATGTTTCATTGTTGTGGGGATTTTTGTTGGGTTTTGTCCATTGTTGGTCGTTTAAATTTAGTTCCACTATTGACATTGAACTTGAAAGCTGAATAATTGGAAGGCTTTAATAACATTATTAAAATACATGGCTCTCTAAAGTGGTAATTGGGGGAGGTATGGCCTGGATAAGGCAGGATTTGGGTCTCAGGAAAAGGTGCATTCTCAGTATTGTCCTTGTTTCTAGGAAGATTCCTCTATAAAAGTTGTGCTCAGGGTGGGGCATGGCTGAGCAGACTTGCCCCTGGGGTCCTGTGTCATGTACATAAAAAATGCATCAGGAACCATTTTGAGCATTTGTCTGGTTATTAAAACCCTGTGATGCTGGAATGATGACTTTATCAGCTGATTATCAATATTCTCACAACATCCAAATATTTTACCAGACATACGACTGAATTTCTTCAGTAAGCAATTTGCACCTTGCAGTCATTTAAAGAGAAGAATTTTCCTATAATGTTATTTAATTCTTAAAAGCATATTTATCACCTGCATTTGCTTGCTTAGCCAAGAAAGGGTGAAAAAGTACTTGTTGAATGCAGTCTGTAAAAACAGACATGCCGGTCTGGCTCATACTCTATATTGATGGAAAACAATGTCTGGCACATAATAGATGCTCATTAACCACTGCAAGAAAGAAAGAATTAATGAATGACTAGGTGACAGATTGAACATGGAATGTTAACCGTTATGTTCCTCATATTCATTCTCGTAAAATTTCAGAATACCATTTTTCTATAACTAGGACTACAGGGAGATATGAAGAGCAGCAGGAGGTACTCAGGAACTAGAAAAGAAGGAAGCAGCTGGAAAGCAGAGGCGAGTCAAAGGTCTCTAATCATCTTCTATTTTATACACACAAGATTAAAGATTCCCTCTGAGTTTTGATTAAGGATTCACGGTCATAAGATTAAATGTCGGTGAGTCAAATTAGAGCCTGCAATCTCAGAATTCAATCGCAGCGCCCCCTGCCATCACCCCCCTCCCATTAAACTGTCTTTACAACATGGGATTAGAGCAAACCATCTAAGGCTTCCTGTCCCTCGCCCTCTGTCACCTCTTCCATACAGCTGTCCTCATTCAGATCACAAACAATACTCTTGTCAAGCATCAAAGCTCATCTCCCTCGAAGTTTGTTTATCTCCATGACTGGATTCACTTGAGTGCCTTTACACATATTTATTTATTTTGGTGACCTGCAGGGTCCTGTATCAGGTAAAACATGTACACATCTTATGCATTGGCACGAAACACATTAAAACGTAGTACACTTGTCTATTTTAGAAAACACCTCCTTAATCATTCCAGTAATTATGCAAACGCTCCCATGGTACTGGCTATAAACATGTCTTTCCCTTCTTGAGAAGCCTTCTGACACCCTCTGCTTGGAAAGCCACACCAGGAGTGTGGGCAAAACGCGCAATTAATAACTTCACAGAGGAGAGGTTAATACGGTCATGAGGCATCTGAGAAATAAAACTGCCATTGCTTTATTCAAGGCTTTAATTCAGGCACAAGCTTGCCTGGTAATGATAAAACAATTTTAAGGAAATAAATAAAAGGACCAGAATGAAAAATGTCAATCTTAATTCTAGACTGAATTCTAGATTCTACAAGTGTGTTTCCTTTTTCGATGAATGAGATCCTTTGCCCTTTTAAATGTGTCATTTGTTGCAAGAAAAGGTAAAAACCTAAGGAAACTCTATGCAGAATGTCCAACTTGAGGCTTGATGCTTGCCCACTAGTTTCCTTAGAATATGGGACTCCTGGGGTTTCATATTTTATATGGCTCCATCTCTTCAGGGAAGAGATGATCAAGTTTAATTATTTAGGTTTTCCTTTCCCTTCTGTGGGTGGGGACCACAGGTTTGAGAAACTCAGGGTCATTTAAAAAAGCCTACATTATCTTCCTTTTTCCACCTCATCTAGTTCCAAAGAAGACTAAGAGAGCTGTAAAGAGGTAGAGTTTAGTTTCCTACACAAGGTCCAAATATACAAAAGAGAACTCATGATCGGGCCCTGATGTGTGGACAGTCTTGAAAAATGGGAGATGTCAGGTGTGAAGATAAGAAGACTCTATTTAGTGGTGACGTGGACTCTTCAGGGAAGCTGAGACAAGGAAGAGACATAGACTCCTGACCCACGGTGGCCAACACTGGCTCTGGGTAGCTGCGTGAGGGCGTGGAGGCCGTGGACTCCCTGACCGTGTCATGGAGTTACAGTCTTCATTTCCAAGGTCTCCAGGGCATAATGGAAGGGTTCCCCTGGAAACGAATGAAGTAGCCCCTCCAAGCTCTCATATTGGAAGGTAGTGTTCCCTGGGAGAGATGAGTCATCAAACACCTGGGGATAGGGAATGGTGGAGAAGGCTTTTTGGGTCAAGTTGAAAACCCTGGGCTTTATCCTTTAGAGTTTAGACCATATAGTAATTGGAAAATTTTGGATGGAAGAATAATGGGATAGAAGTGGTGTGTAGAGAGTATGAATTTCGGTACAAAATAACTTGAAGAATTTCTGGGAAGGAGGCCAGTCCAGAATATGTTTTTGATAATCCGTGCCTGAGAACGTAAAATATGAATGATTTGTTGAGTGAGGTGAGCTCAGTTGGGATAGAAATAAGAAACAGTTTTATTTTTCTTCATCTACACACTCGGTCCAACCCCCTTTCTTAACCTCTGGGGAAGATCTCATAGATTTCGTGTCCTTTTTCCCATTAGACAAGTCCTATTTTATTGTCAGGTAGTAAACAGTCCAGTCCAGTCTAAATGAGAACTTCAGTCTCATATCCAATTTCGGGGTTCTCGTCTCCCCAGCTCAGGTCTGATCATCTTGGAAAGGGGTGTGGTTTTCCCTTTATTCCTTTCTCTCCTTCTCTTTCTCCTACTTCCTGCTGCTGGCATGGGAAAGAAGGGGTTAGAGCGACACGGGGAAAGGTATTTTTACCCAGTTCATGTGATTTGTAGGTTTCTCCTGACTGTGAATGATTTGTGTGGTAGGCCTCCAAGCTCTGGCTCATTTGTGGAGCGCTGTGTGCTCCACATGGACTTTGAATGGTGTGGCAGGAGAGTCACTCTACAGTCGGCCTTTCCAACCTTCCTCTGGTATCTTCTCTCCTGTACTATACTATGCTATACTGTATACTATCCTGTACTATAGGGATAGCGTCTCATATCCCATCAGGATGGCTCAAGTCTGGCTGCTTCCCAGCGTTCGCCGAGCCCATGGGGAAACGCGTGGCTCCTTGTAATTCCAAATTTAGGCTGCTTCTGCTGTTTCTTTCCTCCTTCCCATTGGCATCCCCATCTTCTACATTCTCCCGTGGGAGGCAGTCTCCATGTTCACATATGTCCCTAAGTGCATTCATGTCAGGTGCTCCAGAGAACCATTCCACCATATTCTTCTCCAGGGAACTAAGAATTTCCGCAGCTTAACAAGCCTCCAGAGAGAGAAACTGTTATGGGCTGACCAAAATTTATATGTTGAAGTTCTAACCCCTAGTTCCTTAGAATGTGGTTGTACTTTGAGATAGGCTTTCATGAGGTAATTAGGGTAAAATGAAGTCATTGGGGGTAGGCTCTAACCCAATATGACTGGTGTCCTTATAAGAAAGAGGAAAGCGGAACACAGAATAAGACATACAGAGGGAAGACTCCTGGAGAGGACAGCCATCTTTACCCTGCTGACATCGTGATTGTGAGAACCCCAGAATTGGGAGAAAGTGATGCCATTTGTCTTGGCAGTCCTGACAAATTAATATAGGTACCATTTCTATTCTACAAAGTGGGAAGTGCCTTTCTCCAGAGCTGCAGGAGACTGCTTAGACTGCTTAGGCCAGGTGTGAGCCATAATTTCAGGGGAGTTAGCACCTTCAGAGGCCATCTTCAACTAAGGTGGATATGTCAGCCTCCCATCACCTGGTGTGACAATTCTGAGGAGCATTCTGCAGTCACTCACAGCATTATCTAGTTCATTAACACACCATTTATTAACTTTTCTCCCTTCCTGTCTTACTTTTTTTACCCCATTACTTCTGTTTTGGTGGCTTAACTCCCAAATAACTATGGGAACCAAATCTTTGTCTCAGGGTTTGCTTCTTGGGGAGTCTAAACTAAAATAAGTGGTTCTTTGACTGGGGTAACTTTTTGTTTTTTGGTTGAAGCAGTGTCTGCTTCTGAGCTTTTCTGGGATCTATGTAGATTGTTGCTTACTGATTTTTCCCTTTATTTCATCAAAAACCATATGTGTATGTGATACAAAACTAAGTAAGATGGTGTCCCGATGCTCAGACTGTACAAACTGAGAAGTTTATTGTCATTGATGTCACTGAAAGATTTTTGAGATTCTTCCATAACTCTTGAAATGTGAGGCAGAAGGAAAAATGACCAGGACATCATGGGTATTTTGAGCAGTGGGAGTGTAGGTAATTTGACATAACCGTCACCACTTCAGTTCTGCTGCTGTAAACATTCTTTCAGTTCTACTGCTATTTTCACCATATTCTGAATTTAACCAGCTAGCCTAATAAACTATTTGCATCATTGCAGCTAGGATCTCTGAGTTGATGTCCTAATGGTCAGTGGATTGGATAGATTGTTATGATTACTTTGCTTTGCAAACTAGAATGTTAGAGAGCCATCTCAGGGAGTGAAAAAACTGTTGCCTAGTACACAGAGAGTGATGTATGGTGAAGAGTGAATCATTCATTCATATTCTGATGCTGCCACTCACAAGCTTTCGGGTACTGGGCTCTTTGCCTAACTTCTCTGACCTTTGATTTCTTCTTCTGTGAAATGGAACAAAATATTTGTACCTGCTGATTGAAGCTGTTAGGTGGACCAAATGAGGCAGCACATTTAAAGTTCTCAGCAGAGTGTTTGTTACGTAAATAAAGGCCCAAGAAGTATTAATAATAACGGGGATGATGATGCTAAGAAATTGAACTTTTTCCATGTGGTCCCAGAAGGTGGAGTCAGGACTGGTCTATTCATGAGGATAGAATATTTCCTATGTGGTGAACCCTAGCAGAGGCTGCGTGATCACATAACTCTCTTGGCCAGGATATTAGAAGGGATTCAAGAAACGAGAGGGAAGAGAGGTCTCTTAACATAACCGCCAGCCCCACGGTCTATCACTTCACTCTAGAGGTGGAGGGAGGCGGAGGGAGGCATCAGGTGAAGGTGTGGATCTCCGTCAGGAGTTTTGAAAAGCCCAAAACATGCAGTTGAGCTCTGAAAACAAGGGTATAGCAGTGGCCTGAACAGCACCAAGGACTTGGGCATCTCTGCACCGGTGGGTGACCAGCCAACCAAAGGAGGTCTCAACCCGACATCGACAGCTCCCTGGTTGGGCCCTGAGCTTGACCATTGTTCAACGATGAGCATTCTGGGAGCGTGACTCCAGTCTGGGCTCGTCTGCCCTTCATCTCTACACCACGCTGCCTATATCTATGCTTATATGTTTTTTTAATTCTTTTAGCATAGATACTCGCATTTATGCCTGTTTCTATTTCTGACACAACAGTAGGCAGGGTTTTCTTTTGAATGTCAGTTGGTTTAAGGGAATTTTTATTTGTACTTGTGTGTGTATTTTTCTTTCACATTCCTGTTATTCAAGTTAAAAAAAGGAGAGGAAACTAACCATTTATTTGAATTTCAACTCTGTGCTTTATTCCTGTTGATTGTGAGCCTATCTTGAAATTCCAATTTGGCTGGCATTTGTTGTAGGACTTAAAATAATAGAGGATTCTTTGAGTTGAAAATGTGAAATCAACGCCTTTTTGATGAATAGAGGTTTTACATCTGAATAATAAGTAGGCTGTTTTTTGTTTTCATCAATAGCTGGGAAAAATCATAAACCCCAGTTATCTCCTGTCATTAATCTCATCCTGAAGATGTATGGAGTCTACTTCAGAAATACGTAGAAAAATAAGTTCATAAATATAGATTATCCAAAGAGAAAACATTAAGTGTTAAATATAAAGAATGTGAATAATTTATTTGTTCTGTATGAGCACAAAGAGGCTCATGAGGGATGCGTGAAATGGAGCATAGCACCACAGTAATTATGAAATATAAGATGCTTCAACAAAGTCCTTAACATTTATGTTTATCTCAGGTTGGTTTACCAGTTACCACGTGGTCAATCTTCTTCTAGTGGCCACAATGGATGATTTATATAAAGCATAATGAGTAGCACATTCTTTCTGATTGTTATCTTGTTAAGGTAGGGAAATATACCATAATCAAATCATCATCATTGCTTTAATAGTTATAAAATTAGCATATCTAGTTTAAGTGTTACAGGCATGGTATTTGGTTATCGTATGAATTTTGGGCCTGTATTCGCTTTAAAGAATATATTTCACCCAAATAGAGCCCTTCTGGGATTCTGCTTGATTTTTATTTGGGGGAACTAGTTGAACCTCTTTGGGGAAGACTTGTATTTCTGCCATTTTCTTCCAGGAGCAAGTTCTAGGTCATTAATTTGAGCAGAGCATATATAACTTACCATTTTAAAAGGATTGTCCCTCTGGTGAAGCACAAGGAAGTAGAATTTGGGGGCCTGATTTTAAAATGAATGTGTTCAAAATAGAAACTACATGAAGTACAGAAAAGAAACATAAAGCTTAAATTCTGCTGCCCAGGCACAATCACTACTACACCAACAGAGGT
>NW_017731583.1:1452671-1503344 GCF_001890085.2 Hipposideros armiger
GGAATAAATTCCAAGAGTGTGATTGTTGGGTCATATGATAAATATATGTTTAGTTTGACTTTGTTTTTAAAGAAGCTATCAGCTTATTTTTAAGAAACTGACAAATTTAAGACACTGCCCAGTCATATGGTGTAAGAGTGACTGTACCATTTTGGGTCCTCACCATGAAGGGTCGGCATTTCTCCATATCCTCATCAGTATTCGGGATTCTCACTATTTTTTATGTTAGCTATTCTGATGGATGGAGTGATGTCATCATGGTCTTATAAATATTCTTTTAAAATGTGATTCTTAATAGCTGGGGTTATCTTCCGTCAGCATTTATTGAGACTTACATAGGTGAATTTTTTTCTATGTCAGCATAGCCAGTAACTGTTATTACCTCTTGAACAACGTTTTCTCAACAATTCTATTTTCACTGTAGTCACTTATTGAGCAATTAACTGGCTAGGGGAAATAACTCTCAAGCTTTCTCTTTCTTTACATTAAATAAGTCATTCATGTTTTGCCTTTGTCCTATCCACTCTCCAATGGACTTGCAGTGAGAGGGAGGGAGGGAGGGAGAGAGAAAGAAATCAGAGTGTATCCTGATTTAAAATGAATACATTTGCTGCCTCTGTTCACATCCAGGCTGTGAGGATTGTGTGGATTTTTGCCTGGTATGTATCACCTGGAGGCATTTTAAAGCCCAGTTATCACATCAACAGAAATGCTCTTTACTGCCTCACACAATGAGTTCTTGTCATCATTCATCAGAGGGTGGCTGAGCAGTCGCCTTTGCCCTTCCAGAGGCCAGAGCTCGTTGTCTGCACTTTCTTTCACTGACAACCAGAGAGGGCTTCAGAGGGAGGGACAGGAGTGCAGGGATGAATGAGGAGGTGTGCGTGGGTGATTAATGCAGTTACCTAAAAAGAGCTTCTCTGAGGGAACAAAGTGCTACTTCATTTGTAGGAAGACGAGATTGAAAAAAAGCTCCCTTAATGCATCAGGCAAGAGCAGGTCAATAGATACATTTGCCAAACTCCCTTTCTAGGAAGAAACGAGTCCTCCAAACCTGAGAGCTAATGGTATGGCAGTCAATTTGAAAATGGACATTAGACCCAAAGAAAATGTGATGCCCATTAAACTGTAGAGGTTACAAAAGGGGGACACGTAATTAGAGCATAAGTCTGCCTGCTCCAACAGCACGCGGCCCTGGGAAGATGGATTCACCAGGATGAGGCTGAAGTCACTGCTGGGCCGAGCGGGTTCACCTCTTGTTTCTATCACCACAGATAATCCTCCTGGGATACGAAGCCTAAATGTATGGGTTCACCAAGGCTAGATTTGAGACTTAATAACACCACAAATCCCCAGCAGACAGTCTTTCTAATTGACTACTTAATAACAGCATTTATTGACGATGAGCTAAATTTTTAGAAATCAATTGCTAATTAGTGACACAGACAAGAAAATGATATAGACAATGCCCAGGAGGCAGGAAAAGCAATGAAAAAAAGGGAAAAGCTACCATATAAAGAAAACAACTAAAAGGCCAATAAGATCTGAATAAAAAGCAGGTCAGCTATTGCAAAACTCCTTAGGCTGGAAAGCAGGAAGCCTAGGATCTAGTGCGCTGTGTGAGGCCACCCAGCTGTCCTTACCTTCACAACACCAAGTGACCTCGAGAGCCTAAAGCGGGTTTGTTTGTTTTTTCAAATAGATTTTGTTTGTTAGAGCAGTTGTATGTTCACCACAAAATCTAGCAAAAGGTACAGATATTTCCCACATTCTCCTAACCCCCACATATATACCCTCCCCGGCTGTCAAAATCCCAAACTAGAGTGGTGTACTTTTCACAATTGATGAACCCACGTCGGTATGTCATTATAACCCAATAGCCATAGTATACATCAGCATCAGGGTTCACTCTTGGTTTTGTACATTTTATGGGTTTTGACAAAAGTTTAATGACATATATTCACCATTATGGTATCATACAGAGCAGTTTCATTGCCCTGAAAATCCTTTGTGCTCTACCTTTTTATCCCCTACTAATTCATGGTAACCAATGATCCTTTTGCTGTCTTCATAGTTTTGCCTTTTCCAGGATGTCATATAGTTAAACAATATGCAGTCCTTTTGGATTGGCTTCTTGCACTTAGTAATATGCATTCAATTTTCCTCCATGTCTTTTCATGGCTTGACAGCACATTTCTCTGTAAAGCTAACTAATATTCCGTTGCCTGGATGGATCACAGTTCACTTATCCATTCACCTACGAAAGGGCATGTTGGCAGCTTCCTGGTTTGGACAATTATGAATAAAGCTGCTGTGAACATCCATGTGCAGGTTTTTGTGTGGACATAAGTGTTTGACTCGTTTGGGTAAATACCAAGAGGTACAATCATGGCGTCAATGGGTTCATTGTCTGGTGAGTCCATCATTTTGGTGAATCCATCTTTCCAGAGCAACTTGCTTCCTAGATGGCCATCTTTTAGCTGTAACTTCACATGGTGAAAGTGAACAAGGGAGCTTTCATAAGGGCACAGATACCGTTCATAAGAACTCAGCTCTCATGACCTCAGAACAACCCAAAGACCCCCACCTCCACACACCATCACACTGGGATTAAGTTCCAATTTATGAATTTTGGGGACGCAAACATTCAGACCATAGCAGATATTAATTTGTGGAAGATTCTCAGTCATGATGGCTTCAAGTATTTCTTCCTTTCCTCGCTCTCTTCAAGTATTCCCATTCAGTGTATGCATACCTTTTGCAGTTTTCTCACAGTTCTTGAATATCCTGTTTCATTTTGTTTTCTGTCTTTTTTCTCTTTGCTTTCTTTTGTTTTGGAAGTTTCTACTGACATATCCTCAAGCTTAGAGATGCTTTCCTCAGCTGTGCCCAGTCCACTAGTAAGCCCATCAAAGGCATTCTCTATTTCTGTTAAAAATGTTTTGTTTTGTTTTTAACTTTTATCAGGGAACAGCCATGGTCATTGGCCACACACTGCTTCCGTGCTACAGTGGCACAGTTGAGTCTTTTAGGGAGAGCACAGCTCACAGTGGTCCATGTGGGGATCGAACCAGCAACCCTGGTGTTATCAGCACCATGCGCTAATCAACTGAGCCAACTGGTCACCCCTAAAAATGTTTTGATCTCTAGTGTTTATTGTTGATTCTTTCTTAGAATTTCCATCTCTCTGCTTACATTGCTCATCTACACTTGTATACTGTCTATTTTATCCATTAGAACCCTCAGCCTATTAAGAAGAGTCATTTTAAATTTCTGGTATGATAATTCCGACCTCCCTGCCACATCTCTGTCTGCTTCTGATGCTCGCTGTTTTTCTTCTAGCTGTGTGTTTTGCCTTTTTGCATGCCTTGGAATGTTTTCCTGATAGCCAGACATGATGATCTGGGTAAAATGAACCGGGGTGAATAGGCCTTTGGTAATGTGATAATGAGATGTGGGGGTGTAGGGCCGGTGTTCACTACACTGTGATTCAGCCTCACTCTTTTTATGAGCTTGTGCTTCTGGACTGTGAACTTCACAAGTGCTTCCCAGTCTCCCCTCAGAGGGACAGAACGGCTGCAGTTGGGTATTTCCCTCCCCGCACACAGAAGACTAGAGCAGGCTACAGTTGAGTATTCCTTTTCCCCTGGGTTTATTAGGCTCTCAACAAATTCTAGTCATTTAGGCTCTGGTAAAATAGTTTCTTTTGAGGTCAGGTCTTATTAGGAAGAACAGAGTGCTCTGCTGTATTTGAAAATGGTTACTGTCACCCTCCCCGTAATGGAAGCAGGGGGGATTTTCCCCCTATAGTCACTATTGTCCTATATTTACTATTTTTCTCCTGTATTCACCATGAGAACTACGGGGGTATTTGGGCTTTTCAGCCTAGCTTGTTTGATTTAGCAAAATGTGTATAAATTTCCCGCCATGATTTTTTATTGCTTGACAGCTCAATTTTTATGATTAATTCATTCAACCATTAGTTATTAGACGCATACCTACAGCTGGTATTGGCTGGGACCAGAGACGGAAAGACATGTAAGTGATTGATTTGCTCATATGAACCAGTAGAGAGAGAGATGATTGAACAGTGACATGGCTGTGAGGGTAGGAAGAAATGACAGTTGAAGGTGAAGGCGGTGAGCAGGGTTAAGTGATGGTTAAGAGCAGCAGAACAGGAGGCTCTAATGTAGTGGAGGAATCGAGGTTTGAAAGTAAGCTAGACCAGCTTCCTGTTTTGCAAGCCAGGAAAGGGAGTGTGGAAAAAACCCATCAATGGAGAAATTAATATGTCAGAGGTGAGTGAGAAAGGGAGACAGAATCAAAGAAGAAAGAATTCATTTCTTCTCATAAGATAGAAGAATCTTTCCCTGTGCCTAAGACAAAATTAACTCCTTTCTCCCGAATAACCTGAGTTTTGGTATAGGTCGTTTTCTACCAAGAATCATAGCATTTTACAAGTGGAAGGAACCTTGATGTGGAAATTTAGCCTAAGTCATTCGTTTTGCAGATGAAGAGACTAATGGCCAAAAATTGATTTTTTTTTGTTATTTAGAAAACAGAAGCATGGGGCTGGAAAACAGGTCTCCTAATTCTGATTTCAGTGGTCCTACCCTTTCAAAAAAGAAAGAGCGATAGGTGAAACTGTTTCTTACCCAAATAAGAAGTGAGTCCAGACAGTTTGAACATCCCAGTAATAGCTGAAATAAAGAACTTAAAAAAAAGGGGGGGAAGATAAGAACAATTGAGGTGGGGAGAGAAGAAAGGAATGGAAAGAAGAAAGGAGCAGTGGGCCAGCAAGGAGAGAAAGATCTAAAGAACACTTATGGTATTTGATCCCGTACTTTAAAGGAATGTTGCCAAATCTATGGGGTCAAAGAAAAAAAAAAAAAGAGTGCTGGACAAGTTGGAAATTCCAGACAGCCCAAGGGTGTCTAGAAATAAAATCAATTCAAGGAGAGAAATCACACTCCTCTTCTCATCTTTTGAGAAAATCTCAAGTAATGAGATCATGATTCTGAGGTCAACACACAACTTTCCCCAACTTGGTCCTTGTTTCTCGAATTTTCCATGTTGCTTTTTCATGTTGTCCTAGGGGTTTTTGGACATGAGAGCTACTTGTATTCTACTGGAGGAGTTGCTGGCATGCTTATCTGCATTTGCTGGGCTTTTCAGTATCCTGTGGGAGGCTGTCTGACCTCAAACAAGGGCCTGGAGGTGGGGGGTTATCGAGTCTCCTTTTTGTCCTTTTACTCCCCCTCTCCTTCTTCTCCCCCTACTCCATTCCTCTTGCCCTTCCTTCTCTCTCTCTCTCNCTCTCTCTCTCTCTCTCTCTCTCTCTCTCTCTCTCTCTCTCTCTCTCTCTCTCTTTGTCTTTTAACTATGGAATAAGATTGTTGGCACCCCTCCCAAACTGCCTCCTATGACTAAAATGCATGCTTTTGTTGACTGACATTTTAGATGGCTCTGCATGTTTCCTCCCTCCCCTCCAGACAGAGATGTTTTCTTTTACTCTGAGGATGAGGAATGGTGGAGTGTGGGTGACAGTGATAGGGAAAAGAAAGTTTCTTAACATGAAAAGCTAAAATGTGGCCTCATAGTTCTTTGGGTGAGTTGCGATGGCACATACATGGAGCATGGTCTCTGGGACCTTTCAGTCGAGCAGCCTGAGTGAGGAAGGGTGTGATGGAGTGGGTGTAGGGTGAATATAAGTTAATACTTCACAGTGTATCTCAGCATATATGCAGTGTTATTAGTTTCTGAATAAAAGGGCAAATGTATTCGGAGCTGAACTTCACACTATTTCCCAAATACTTTGCCTGTTTCAATTTTGTCCAGAAAGTGCAAGGTTTTTTTTCCCCAGTAATTTATTTATTTTTATTGTGAAATAAACATTTTTAAAAATTAGTTTCAGCTGTACAACACAGTGCAATAGTTATACTTTTTACTCTCAAAGTGACAACCCCCCTCCCCCAATCCGCTGCCCCACTCCCGCCCAATATCATACAAATCTATTACAATTCCCTTGACTCCACTCCCACAATGTATTCCACATCCCATGACTATGGACGTGTATGTCAACTATATTCACTTACAGTTGACATACACTGTTATACAACGTCACCTTCAGGTGTACAGTGATCAAGCCTCTACCCCATCCACGAAGTGGTCTCCCTAACAAGACCTGTGACCATCTGACACCCTACAAAATATTTATGTTATTACTTATATTCCCCGAACTGTTTTTCATATCCCTGTGGCAATATTGTAGTTCAGACAGTGCAAGCTTATATAACTCCTTTGTCTACTGAGTTTACCAGTGTGCTCAAGCCTCTTACTTTGAATATATTAAAGTCATCTCCTTTTCCTGATTCCCAACCCCATATTCTAAATGTATTTGTTAGAAACTCCCAAAGCAGAGTCCGGTGGAAAGGTATGGCAAGAGATTGGAGGTGGAGGCAGGGTGTGAAGGGAAAAGAGCTGATGTGGACTCAGGTCCGGTGCCTGGAGAGCAGGAGAAATGGCAGCTAATTCTGACTTAAAGGGTCATGGAAGGCTCCCTAGAGATGACATTTGAAGTGGGCTATGGAGGATGACCAGGAGCAGCGTAATCTGCTGTCACACTGAGGGGGGATAGCCATGCCTGTAGTTCACGCAGTGTCTGAGTCTCAGCTTAAGGATGGTTCCAGGTTCGCTTGTGGTGGCCGACAGTTCACAGGATTCCTCCTTTCTCTCTGATGATGGTTTTAACCCGTGGATGAACAGTTTTCATGGTGGTATTCCTCCTCAGTGACCCTGCCTGGCTATGGGCTTCCCCCTGGCTCAAACTGCGCCTTTCTGGTCCTGAATACCTAGAATTTCATAGTTTGAATGAAGACATGATAACTTCAGGAAGGCGGGAACTGAGTTGCTAGCGGCTATGCTCTAGGAGGCAGTTTCTCGAACACGGGGGCAAAAGCTGTTGGAGCTCCTGTGCCCTACATCTCAGGGTTGACTGTTAAACACTTGTAGTTAGTTAGCAGTACCTGGCGGTACTCTCCTAACATTTGTCTCTGATGGTTGTTTTACAAACAATTTCCAGTTGGCTCCAGGTCTTTTATACCTTCGTTCATTCACTCCCCACCAATTTGCCTCAAAAAGTCTCCCATCTGCTGTCAGTACTGTGCTTCTTCCTCTTGGATTAAGACAGTGGTTCTCAAACTGGAGATCACAGCAGACCCCCTGAAGGGTGTATTAAAATACAGATTGCTGAGACCCCTCTCCCTGCCTAGCGAGGTTCTGATTCAGCAGGTCTGGTGGATGGGCCATGAGGATCGGGGTTTCTATTTCTATCAAGTTTCCAAATAATGCTTATGTTTCTGGTCAGGGAACCACACTTTCAGAACCACTGATTTATGAAATAATGTCTTTGGAAGAGTTCTATAAAAATAAAAATACATCATGAAATATATTACACTTAAGTGTTTATGCTTACATGTCATAAACATCCAACGTCCAAACATCTGACGCCTTAGCCCAAGTGGGATCAAATTCATTTCCAATTGGAAGAGAGCTGATTTGGGTATAGGTATGGTGATCATATGCCCTGGTTATCCCAGATATACCAATTTCAAGTAATTTTTATTCATTTCAATAATGCGGGCTGTTACATGCATAATTAAGGAGAATTTAATTTTTATATTCATAATACATTTCATTTAAACACATTCACAAAGACATATGAAAATCTATTATTAGATCACGGGTCCTAACTTTTTTGTTCAGGGGACACCATCACCGTGGCACACAAGTAAAATCTGAGGGAAAGGGAAAGGGGGGTCCAGGGCAGGCTGCCATCAGCCGTTCCCCGGTGGGTACAGGTATGGCAGGGTGTGAGGATACATCTGTTAGCATTTAACCAGAGAACTGGGACCAATAGGAAGGGAGAGTCACAGGATGGAGCTCTGTGGCAGAGGCCAAAGTTGTTGTCCACAGGTGGAATTTCCTCGTCTATCAGGGAAATCTCAGCCCTGCTTTTTAAGGCCTTCCAAAATTTTACATCAGACCCACCAGATAGCCAGGATAATCTCCCTTAGTTGAAGTCAACTGAGTAGGGACATTAACTAAATCTGAAAAATCTTTTCACAGTAACACCTAGGCTAGTGTTTGATTGAATATCTGGGAAATATGTAGCTTAGCCAAGTTGATGCATTTAAAGAAAAAAAAAGAAAAACAAACAAACAAAAAACATTACAGACAACATGGGCTGATCTGAAAGGGAGAGTGCCCAGGAAGGGTTACATGGTGGTTTCCAGAGTCAAGAATATAAATCTTCCCCGCTTCTCAGATTTGGGTATGCCCTTCATTCAGGAATTGTCTCCTAATAGACTTGGAGAGAGAAAACAACAAAAAACAACCTTTAATAATGGTTTCTGCAAATGTGTAAAAGTTGAATGTGAGGGGGGAAAAATGTTTTATTGTTTTCAGGAAATAGGAGATGGCTCACCTTTAGCAAGAAAACCAGCTGCCGCTAGCAAAGTGGAATTGGGTGGCAATTTGCACTGGACAGCAAAATTTATCAACAACCCGGCAAGAGAGATACTGAGAACAAAAGCTTTTCTCTCTCAGTATAAGTCAGTAATGCAGCCTTGGACCAGCAGGTGAAGAGCGCAGCCTGGGAGAGAATTTTGTCTCCCCTTCTGTCTGGGAGCCTTTGAGGAGAAATTGGACAGGTGTTATCAGTTTATTTTAGTGTATCATACAAATGACTCTGGCCCTCCTCACTACATCCGAGGAAGGATATCTGGGCTAGTAATTAAATATCTTCCCTTAATTTAAAAATCCTTGATTGTCAGGGAATCAAATCACTTAGCAATGCCAGGTAAACGCTTAAGAACTTGGAACACGATTTGATTCCATCTCAGAGAGTCAGAGATTAATGTGGCAACCAGAGTGGATAATGGTATGTTTAGTAAGAGTCCACCGTGACAGCCTGGTTACTGAGTACTTAGCAGACAAGTGCTATTATCGAAAGACAGCAGAAAATGCTACTTTCATAAAGTGCACCTTTCAGAGGAAAACTGCCTGAAAAGGGTGGAGTCCACATGGAAACCATGAATTATAGTGCACAAGGAGGAAAATACTCAGCAGGGTTAGAGCCACTAAAAATAACCCTCCTTTATCTCCTTCTCGGTCACCTGCTTTAGAGCCTCCGAGCACCATTTTGATGCCCTCTGGGTACTCAAAGGCCTTTTCTAAGCCTTCTCTCTCAGGCTTTTGGTCCGCCATTGATCCTTTCCCTCCCCACTTCCTTCTCTTAAAACCTAACTCTCCTGCCAGTAACACTCTCCGGAGCTCTAGTTTTCATCCTCTGACTTCCGAGAGATGTTCTGATAACAATACCAGGGCTGACTGTGGGATTCACTCGCTGGTGGTAGGATCGTAGCATACAATGCCAAGTTCCTCCTGGTTTGCTGTAGAGATTTAACTGTTTTCTCATCTGGCTCTTTCCTGCAGAGGAATGATGAGATGCAAATACTTTCCTCCATTTCCTGGGAAAGAGAACTATCTGGGGCTGCTGGTGATGGAGTTTGATGGGCCATCAAATTCCATCGAAAAAGAAGGAGAGGAAAGGAAGTGTCTGAGCAGTGAATTCTGGGAGTGGGTACTTCTCTTCTCTACCCAAGTTCAGAACCAGTTGATGATGAAAATAATGGAGTAGTGAGGACAAAAATTATTTTTATTACTAATAGAGCTGACCTTAGAGGATGTGGCATCTCCATAGGCAAACGGGATCCTGAACCCAAGAAGCAGACAGGCTTACCCCTCAATTCCAGGCTATGCTGGACCAGGGCAGACCTCCCACAAGAGGGCTGCTTCTAAAGAACTCCAGTATGGAGTAGTAAGGAGGATGTCTGCTCCCCCCAGGTGCTCTTTCCACGAGGAAGAGAGGAAGAAAGAACTGGGGGCACACGTCATTTCCTTATCTCATAGTTTTTAATCAGGTGAATGTTCCTCTCATAATCCCTAAGGACAGGGTAGGTGAGGTGGAGGACTTATTCTCCCCATGAGGAAGAATGGATTTGCAGAAAGGAGAGCCCTGCTGATGCTGGGAGAGACCTATGGTTCTATGTCTCAATAGCTCTGTGCCCAGCTCCTGGCAGCACTCCTGGATGATGATGAAAACTGAGGAAGAATGCCTGTTTGTGTGTGTTTAGGGAGGCAGATCCTCAGGCATCTGACTCATCAGCCTAGTCAGAGATTAAGACACACAAAAACATGGCCCAGACATGGTAGAATGACTAAAGTTGAATTTACCATCAGGCTTTCGGAATATTGGCTCAGAATTGGAATACACTCAATTCACAGAAAACCGTGGGGTGGGATATTATATTTCATGAACTCTAAGAGGTCATTCGCTCTAAGATGTTGACTTATTTTATGTTCCACCAAGAAATTAAAAAATAATGCTATTAAATTGTGACACAATGCTATCATATCCCTTGGTGTTTGGATTTTAGGCTTATGAAAATGTTTTTTTTCTAGGTTTCTCTAGGTATAGAATAGTTTCATTTACTTCTGTGCATGCATAAAAAAGAATATTAAGCAAAATCAATTTTAATCTCTTCCTAGTAGTTTTTCCCATTTGAAGTCTTGCTTTTCTGAGACTCCTTTTTGATTCCGAATTGTCACCATTCATGTTTCTCTTTTCGGTAACTTTTTCTGGGCTGCAAGAGCATTGGTCCTGCAGCATTCATTAAAAGCGTGTTCCAGCATTGTCTCTGGGACTTTCTTCCAAGCCACTTGCCACTTCTCTTGGCCAAAAAGTGGCAACCGCCACATGGTAACAGTAACGGTAGGACACCTTTGATTGTAAGAAGCATCCCAACTTCAGAGATGTTAAGATGCAAATTTTAAAATGTGTAGAAATGGAAGAATAGTAGTTTTTTTTTTTTTTTGCAAACCTAAGTTTTACTCCCCCTATATTTATATTTGGGAGATAGCTTCAAGGTCTATTTTCCAATATTTTAAAAAATGATAATAAACCAATACTGATAAAAGTTAGGTGAATTTCCCGGGATCACACGATCTTGAGGGTTTTATATAATACTACTTAGTGGTATGACAACTTAATCCTCAGCAATGAAAACTCATTGTGGGCTCTGGGCAGTGGGGCACATGACCGTGATGACTGTAACAGCTGGGGGCCCTTTTTGTTACCCCTTAAATCACGTAAATATGCACCATCTGTGCCTCAGCAGGGTTGCTTTGTTGGCCATCACAAGGAGACTTCAGACGGATTCAGGCACAGAAAAATAGGATATACTTACTCCAACACACAGTGCCTCTCAGTTTCATCACTGTTTGAATTAACCAATTCTAAATGTTTAATTGATGCATAGGTCAATGGCAGTCTACCGAACTGTATGATCTTGGATAAGTCACTTAATTTCTCTGAGTTTTGGGTTACTTACTTATAAAATGGACAGGTTAAAATATGTGTTTCAAAAAAGAGTATTAATAAGTGGTGAGGAACTCTACATTAAGATGTGTTATGAAGCCTGAATACTTTCAGGTCTGATATGGCCCAATCACTAGAAGCAGATAGCTTAGATGACTCCTCTGATATGTAAGTTTCAGGCAAACAAATAGTTAAAAGAAGTAATATTTAAGAAATGGTGTTGGGACAAATAGTCATGTGTTTATAACAAATGATATCTAGATTTTTAGCTCATATCATAAACCCCTCCCCCCCAAAAATTCTACAAAGATAAAGAAATTAATGTAAAAGTCACATAATTTAAAAAGTTTAGAAGAAACTATGAAATCTCTATATGAGGGAAGACTTACTAAACTTAACAGTAATGGAAGAAACCATAAGGGCAAAGACAGGTTTTATACTACAAAAATAAAAACTTTGCCTATAAAAAGAATCAGAATTAAGAGGCAAATACTTTGGGGATTTTTTGAATCAACATTAAATCACGTTCATTTTCTTTTTTATAAAATGCCACAAAAATCAATAATAGAAACTTTAAAACCACAATAGATAGAAATGCAAAAATCACTATCAGAAAAATCACAGAAGACAGCATCAACTAATAAATGAGCATAGGGAAACATTTTTAACATTATAGTAATCAAATACTTGCAAATTAAGATGATAATAAAATATCATTTTTTCCCAGCAAATTAATAAACATAATTTGTTTTCAATGAGAATACTTACTGTAGTAAGGTGAGGGTACAGTGGAATGGGTACATCCATACCTTATAAGAGGGAGTGCAAATTACTACAGATCTTTTGGGAAAAAAATTTGGTAGCATATACCTTGAAATATTTCTTCTTTTTGAACTAATAACTCCATTTCTGGAAATTAATCTTAAGGAACTAAGCACAAATAATGAAAACATTTTATGTTCAGTGATATTCTTTTTGTGCTTTATGTAATAGTTAAAATTGGAAACCATTTTAACATGCCACAGAATAAAATATTTAAATAACGTCATGTAATACCACTCCATGGGATATTATATAATTGTTTTAAGATGCTTTTGTAAAAATTTATGGTAGGAGAAATGTTCATGCCATAGTAAAGAAAGCAACATATGTATGTGCTTATATATTTATATATACATACACATATATATATTTATGAAGTTGCATATACAGAATGAACACAATTATGTAAAACCAAGAACTGAAAAAGGATAAAACAAAACGCTAAATTCCATTTAGATAAACAAAAAAAGAAAAATCAATTCACCAAATTTTAACATTGATATTGTTTTGTATAGTGAGAGTAAGATTGATTTTTTTCTTGGCTTTGTTCTTTTAATTTCCATAATGAGCATGTATTACTTATAGAAAACAAGAGAGTTTTGAAAAGTAGTACGCCCACACAAAATGGTTTCCCAGTAGTAATTTACATAGATGTGTGATTTTATTAAGCAGAAATCCATTAGTGTCCAAATCCATCTTTTGTTATAGTTTGTCATTTCAGGCAATTATTAAGAATCTTTCCCACCTTAAAGAATATAAACCTATTTCTTTGGTTCTTCAGTGTAAGTTAAAAGGTGGGGTAAGTGCTAACACTTTTTTTTTAAAAGAAAGAACAATTTCAATGCAGACTCTCCACTTAGCCCTGAAAATGTCACAGGGCAATTGTCCTTAACAGTTTAAAATCTAAATTATATGGATGAATCAGTTTAGATTCATGAATAATATAAAAAAGCCTTTTAATCATACAAAAATCTAGACAATAAAACAAATTGCTATAAGGTTGGCTATTTCTGTAGAAGATGAGATTTTTTTTCCCCCACCAGAAATATTTGAAAGAGTGAATGTTGCAGCTGAAAATCATTCCAATAGTGCAGGAAAAAGATAGAGCTATAAATAGGATGAAGAAACAAGTGAGCAATTAGGAAATGGAGGAACAAACTGAAGGCAACAATAGAGGCTGGGAAAACAGCAGTGGATTCAAAAGTGGAATCTGGAAATATTCCCCAACAGCCTCTATAAGAAGAGAGAAAAGAGACTTTCCATAACATGTGGACTCGTGTGATTCTCAGACATCTGGGGTCATGAACTGTAAAAGAAGATTATAAGTTGGGACCTTTAGAAATAAATAATATTTTGCTGCCATTACAAGAATAATAACATGGATAGCTATTAGTAGTAAGAACGAATAAGTCTAATAATATCTGAAATTAGCTTGTCTGTTAGTTTTTAAAAGAGTTTTCACATGCAACATCTACAAAATCTTAGCTTATTCTACAACTGTGATGTGCAGAGGAAAATATTTTTTTTTTTTCCTACAACTGATGTGTTCTTTTTCTCAAGAGCTCATCTTCTGGTTAGTGGGGGGAAAATGACCTAAATGTGCAAGTCAGTTTAAAGCTTAGACCAACTGGATAAATTAAATAGCAACACCCAAACTCTGTTGTCTAGTGGTTCTCAGTGTTTTACGAGCAACGTCTCTCCCTAAGATGGAGTCCAGGCATGTGGAGGAAGGCTGTTTGTCCTTGGCAATGGCTGAGGCCTAGTTTGGGTTGATTCTTGATTCTGCCCTGGCTGCTCTCGTCTTCTTTTGGGTCCCTTTGGGTCCTGTCTTCTTCATGGCAACAACTTTGTAGCTGGAGAACTCCCAGTCCCTTTTAATAGTTTAGGCCACATCACCAGAATGACCTGCCATTTCCTCTCAGTTCTTACACAGCACTAGGCTTTGTTTGATTCAACGATTTCCTTAAATTTTCTTGTGTATGTGTGTGTATAGGTACGTGTGCATTCATGTTCATATATATATGTTCATGTGAGTGCGTTGTGGGGACAGCAGGAAGGGAAGAGACAATGTAGGTAGTAAAATCTATTTTGTGTCCATAAAGTACCAGGCATTTATAGCCATCATTATCATATTTAATCTTCACAGAAATCTTAGCGCAGTTACCAATATCACCTTTTCATCAATGAGGAAAGTGAGGCTGAGTTGTAATATCAGAAATGGAATCCATGTGTACTGGAGCTCAAAATGTATGCTTGTTCCGTTATCTCGTGGGAGTGGTAAAAATGGGGAAAAGAATGTATTATGTCCCGTGATGTTCATTTTGCAATATTGCCGTCCAAATCAGGGGTACCAGTTGGCAGTGTTACAGATTGTACATAAAAGCTCTAGTGTGATAGCATCTTCATTTGATATGCTCAATCATGATATGCTCTTTCACTCTAACACATTGTTGATTTTTGTTTTTTTTTTAAGTTCAGGGTTTATTTTTCTTGTACTATAACTTACAACATGTTTTTCAGATCAACTTGTTGGATTCTCTGCCTCAGGGGCACTGATTCTTCTTAGAATGGATCATCTTTGTCCTTGTTTAAATATCTGTATCTTTTTTATCTGCATTCATTGGCTTTACTTTCAACTTCCCACTTGCCAGTAATTTGCTCCTTAGCAACATCTATTCAGCTCCTTGCTAGTTCTAATATACTCATATTTTTTTTGTTCTGAAGTGATGTTGACTTAAGCATCAATTTATTGTCTTAGCTATGCAATCTTTTTTCATCTCATTCTATCCTTTCATCATCTTACTGTATTTATTTAATAATTACATTGTTTTATAGAATAACACAATTTTTAGAGGAATTTCCCTCTGTTCATTGAGTCATTTTTCCTTCTGGGTTTGTTCTTCGTCTTTTTGATATTCTGCTCCTTTCACTGTTCACGCCCTCTGAGCTGTTACATGTTTGCTAGTAGCCACGCTGTTTCTTTGCGCCTTGCTGATGCCTTGGCAGTTCTGTGTTGACTATCTATTTGATCCAATATAGAACCAGGTGACTTCTTAATCCTCTTCTTGTCATGTATGAAAAGAGTTTGTTTTCCTCTCCAAGCTACAGTTTGAAAGCCATGTATTTTTTGTTGTTGTTTGTTTGTTTTGTCTTCTACCCATTTTTAAGTAGACTAAGGAGAAAACAGAGATGAGGAGAGGTCAGCAGATCTGTTCTGCCTCTGAGATTTTATTAAATGTTCGATACCCTGAGCTAGGCAGCACATTACATTTCCATGGGGGGGGGCGGGGCGCATCCTTGGGTCTCAGCATCAAGGGTCTCCCTGAGCGTCCCTGTTCAAGGTGTATCTTTGGAACTTTCATTTTCGTCAGAGTCACCCACATAACTGCTTCCTCCATTTAACCTGCTTCACCCCAGGAACTATTCCACCCCTCCTCTGATGAAAGAAGAAAAGGGTTAAGATACACACTCAGAATGCTGTTGTTCAGGGGGTATAAATACAAATCTCAGGACTGTTTAACCGCCTGACACTCCTTCTGGGGCAGGGTGGAGTCTGGTAGGAGGGCTGCAGTTAGGAATGGAACTATGCCCTTCCCCCCACCCCAAAGTCCCCTGCAAATTTCCTTCCATTACTTTAAAAATGTACATCCCTAACTTAATTCTTTTTCCTTTTGTTGGTTGCTGTAGCTTTTTATTATCATTTGCTTGGATATCAGCGGAGGGAAGTTCTGTGTTACAGCTTAAATTTGTTACTTTGACCCAGAAATCCTGCTAAATGTGCTAATAACAATGCTGCGAAGAGCCTATTGACACACCCAGCCTGCAGAGAGACCGACAGGGCCCAGAGTTAAGTAATATTCTTATGAACATATAAATTAATAAGGGGAAGGACCATAAATCAAACCCATTTCTTTCTATTCCAGACTTTTGCTTTTTACACTACAGTCCTCTAAACACTAGGTTCATTAATTCATTAATTAAACAAATTAGATTATAATGTTTAAATATATATTTACATATTGTTTTCCCGTGCTTGATATTTTTTGAAAATTATGAGATGAAGGGTCTTTCAGAAAAAAAGAAACTACAAGCTGATTTCTATTTGTTCAATAGACACTTTCCCAAATAGCTTTGTATAAAGTTAATTCTTCTAGATGGTCTATTTAAAATGCATACTTGTGTTCACTATTTCTTTACTTATTTATTTTCCCCCAGCTTTACTGAGATATAATTGAGATACAACATTGTGTACATTTAAGGTTTATGACTTGTTGATTTAATACATTTATATATTGCAAAATAATTACCACCATAACGTTAGGCAACACCTCCCTGCAGTTGTAGTTACTGTTTTGTTTTTTTTGTGATGAGAACATTTGGGCTCTATTCTCTTAGCCACATTCAAGTATGTGATACAGTATACTTAGCTATACTCACCATGGTGTACATTAGATCCCCAGGACTTGCAGATCTTATAACTGGAAGTTTGTCCCCTTTGATCAATATCTCCCTATTTCCCCCACCCCTGGTAACCACCATTCTACTCTGTTTCTGAGTTTGACTTTTTTAGATTCCACATATAAGTGATAACATACAATATTTGTCTTTCCCTGTCTGACATATTTCACTTAGCCTAATGACTTCAGGTTTCAACTAAGGTGTTGCAAATAGTAGAATTTCCTTTCTCCTCAGGAGAGAATAATATTCCATTATATACATATATATCCATTCATCTGTTGACATGTGCTTAGGTTGTTTCCATAGCTTGCCTATTGTGAGTAATGCTGCAGTGAATATGGGGTATAGCTCTTTATAAGATCCTGATTTCAATTCCTTTGGATATACCCAGAAGTGGGATTGCTTGATTATATGGTCGTTCCATAATTAATTTTTTGAGGAATTTCCAGACTGTTTTCTATAGTGATTGTACCAATTTGCAGTCACCAGGATTCCCTTTTCTTGATGCCCTCACCATGTGTTCATATTTAAAATAACCCTGTAGAAGGCATCCTCTAAATTAAGGAAAGTTTTAGTAATTTGATATTTAAAATATGCATTTTTTTGTTTCTATAATGAAGCACATCCATACTTGCTGTGATGGTTATGGGAAGCTGAAGACAAGGGAAATGGACTTAATAATACCGATACGTTCCAAGTCTACAATAACTTTAGAAAGCAGATTTCCCAAGATTCAAGATTTTTACTTCTTAGGGTGATACTACATTTTTTCCCATTCTTCACTTATCTCATATGGGTTCTAGTTCAAAAGCTCCTCAAAGAACAATAGTCTTCCAAGCTCAGGGCACTTGACCAGCTGAAATTTTGCCTTGTGTTGATAAAGTACCTTTTGCCCGTCACGCAGTGGAATATCACCCACCGCTGACAGCCCATGGTGATCGCTCTGCTTTATGGGTCTATCTATTCCTACTCTCCCAAAGTTATTTTCTATACACATTTATATGTTTGTTTCCCACTTTTACTGGGCACTGGGGCATTTGTTTGAGAGAATACGATAAGGGCCGATGTCTTTATTTTTGCCCAAGCTAGGAAGTTTTGTTTTTATTTCTTCTCTTGATCTTTACTCAGCTATTTCTGAGTGTAATGTGTAGAGGGTTCTGTGTTAGTGTCTGAGTCTTAGTTTACGCTCACTGCTTTAATCTCCTGATTCAGTTGTTCTTATTCTACATTGCACATAAATATTGTCTAGGATGCTTGTTAAGATATCATGGTCCCCAGAGGATTCTAAGGAAAGTAATCCATCACCCACATATTTAGAAACACCCCTTCAGTCATTTAAGAGTTAGAACTTGGTCAACCAAAAAGCACTTCCCAAGACTGGTTATCAGAGTTGTAACCATTCATGTTTCACAGTAGTCCTAATAGATAGAACACCTGGTATAAAATGATGTGCCAAACTACATAAAAGGAGGATAGGTACTTTAAGATAGTAATGTTAGAGGTAGATATTTGAATAAGTAAATTTGTCTAGTTAGATCTTATTGTCACTAGCTTGTTCTAGAAAATGTTCAAAAGCAGATATTAGAACCTTACTGAAAAGAAGTTTTCTTTCTTTCTCTCTCTTTCTTTCTTTCTCTCTCTCTCTCTTTCTTTCTTTATTTCTTTCTTTCTTTCTTTCTTTCTTTCTTTCTTTCTTTCTTTCTGCTAGAAACGATGGTGTGATGGTTGCTTTTATGTGTCACACTTGGCTAGGCTATGGTGTCCAGTAATTTGGTCAAACACTAGTTCTTAATTTGTGAAGGTATTTCTTAGATATTATTAACAGTTATAATCAACTGACTTTAAATAAAGCAGACTACCCTCCATAATGTGGGTGGGCCTCATCCAACCAGTTGAAGACCTTAAGAGCGAAGACTGAGGTTTCTGGAAGAAGATGAAATTCTGCCTTATGGCTGAAACATAGAAATTCTGCCTGAGATTTTAGACTTCCCTGCAGATTTTAGACTTCTCAGCCCCCACAGTTGTGTGAGCCAATTTCTTAAAATCTCTTTCTCTCTGTACAGACACACACACACACACAGGCGTGCGCGCGCGCGCACGTGCCCACAAACATTTATATCCCCTATTGCTTCTGTTTCTCAGGAAAACCCTGACTAAAAGCTTCTTCTTGACATTCAAAGAAGTGCTTTGAGTTTGTGACTAGAAAACATGGATCCAAATTCAGTTCCACCCCTGAATAATTGTGTGATGTTGGACTAATTACATGTTTCTAGTTGTAGGTTTTCTTGTTTGTTGAGAGGGGATAATAATGTATTTCCAGGCCACTTAAAAGTTTTTTTGTGAGGTTCAGTTATGATGATTCATGGGCAAGCTCTCTGAAAAACAAACTGTGATACACTTGAGGGTTTAATCATCACTGATGTTCCCTGCTATGAATGCAGGACATATGTGATAGTCTCGGCCTTAGAATCATTTCAGTGATTGGTAAATTGGGATTACTTGTGGAAACTTTAATTGGTATCTTTAATTTTGTACCTGCATCTGGTTTTACCTTTTTTTTCTTATATATCCTGTCATATATGTTGGCAATGTTTGCAAAGAACAACTTATCTCTGTTCTCTTTAGGGGAATATTATCAGCCATTATTTTCTGGAGCTCACATTTGTGTGTTATTTACCTGTGTGAACCTTACAAAATGGAAGCCAGGTCTCATCTGTGATTTCAGATAAAGGTAGTTTGGTAATTTTCTGGAGTAATTCATCATTAGAAACTTTTTTCTGGAGGGGGCCCATTTTTTTGCTTACTCTACTGTTTGCTTTGACCTCCATTTTTATTTCCAGAGTTTGACTTATAAATACCATCTAGAAGCAATGGGAAACAATTGTTCTGCATATTTATCAGACAGTTTACATCACACATTCCTGTGATTCAGTGTATAGAGCTTCTCTATATTGGATTTAACCTGAATGATTTTAAGGACTGGCCATATTGGCCTAGCCTCTGATTATAGATGAATCATTATATCTGCACTGTAGAGGGTTGGCCATCTTTTTATTTCTGCCTTCCTGAAGTGGGAACAAATAGTAAGGTGAACCTAAGGAAGGACAGAGAATGTGCCAGAACTGTTTTTTCTAAGTCCATCACTAAGGCCCTTTGGATTGGGGTTGAGTTTGTTAAAGCATTCGAAGTAGCTGTGTTTACTAATCTCTGCAAATAAGTGGAAAACTAGAAAAAGACAAATATATAATCACCATAAGGCAAGTTTGGGGCCTGAGAAAGTAAATGAAATCATGTTTATCAGGAGGGAGTCACTACTTAGTTCATAGACACAGATGCCTGCATTTGATGGAAACACTGAATCAGCTTTCTAATGAGTGCTGTCTTCCCTGAGGTCCTTCGTGTTTCTCTTTTCTCCATGCTCAAATTTAAGGGTCCATCTGCAATCCTGGGAAAGGTGGTACTTCACTTGCCTTCATTCAGTGAAGGAAGGGGCACAGGTTTTGATTCTAAACATCTGACGCTGTTATTATATCCTTTATCAAGTATTCATAGAAGAAAGTGTAATGGTTTTACTTTACTTCACAGTCATTAGGTGTGTTAAATCCCACGAGCGTTGGTAAACTATTAAGCAATTATTGATTTTGTTGTGGTGACATCAAGATGTATTGACTTTCACTTCAGTCAATAGTTTCCAAAGGCATAACAAATCTTGATGTTTATAGAAACATGCACGTATATCTCAGTGTTTATGTGTGTGTGTGTGCGTGTGTATCAACACACAGATATTTATACTCTTTCTGAAAATCTTTGTAAAATACTATTTTACCCTAAATACTATTATTTTTTGTCTTGTTTGTTCATCAGTTCTTTCTTTATTTTTTATGTTTTTGACCTCATTTTTCTCTAGCTGATGATGGTAAGGAAAACTAAGGTTTGTGAAATAATCTGTTTGCTTTTCACAAATTATTGGGGTTACTCTTCTTGATGAGCTTGTGATTAATTGCAAAGCGGGTATCGCCTTCTATCTCCATCCATGTCAAGGTTCAGTAGAACAACAAGAAAGTTAAATACTTTCACTCCCCATATCCATCCAAGATTTCTTTATTCCAGACCAATACGAAATCAGGGACCACATCCGAGAATCCACTTCATTTAATTTCAATAGTTTTTTCAATTATATGGTACATAGAGGCAAACATAAGATGAAATCTGCATTTAGTCAAAGTTCAGTGATCAAATATATGATGTAATTGAATAGGTACAAAATAAAGACAAAAACAGAAAACCTCTTATTGTCACCCATACCTTAAATTCTACCAGCAGAAATTTAAGTGTTCTCTTAGGAAACAAAAGTTGCTCCTGGGTAAACAACAATATCAGTTAGTGAGCTAGTACCACATCTATTGACTATCTACTATACTCATATGCCTAGTTCTATGTTATCCTATTTAGTTGACACTTTACTTGGTTTACCCTGTGGTCTTTATCTATGTTTCATGTTTCTTTAATCTAGCTACTGTTCATATATTAATTGGCTTCTCTGTGATTAGTGGGACGAATGGAATAATGCCTAGTTGATCAGCAGGGTTTTTCCTCCGAGCTAGAAAAGTATATATCATTTAGAAAATGGGTGCTTTGATGGCATGTGAGGAAGGCAAGAGGAAGGGATAAATTTAGAGTAAAACAAATTGCCATCCTACATATACAAAAACCAGTCTTTCTCATTAAAACAATTGCCCTAATTGATCAATGCCTCTGAGTGTTCCATAGCAGCAAGGGGAAAGTGCTAGGCAGAAAAAAATTGGTTCTTGCAAAAGAGAGAAAGCTTTGATGTGACAGAGACCATATGACAATGGCCAAGTACACTTTTCAGAAATAATGATCTTCAAATGCACTGCACAGTGCTTAAGGCTGATGTGGAGAAAATAACAGCTCCCATCCTATTGATGCATATTTAAAGCTAAAAACTTGAAAAAAATGAGGGTTTTTTTTTGTTCAAATTGTTTTTATCGCTCTACTTGGAGGCAGTGTGACTCCTGATAAAATACATCAGCATGGTTTGCAAACACTACATGGGAATGAAAGAAAAGCATTTCTGAACTTAAATATATGGATTTTTATGAAGCCTTTCTAGTCAAAGTAACCTTTGTACATTAGGCTTCTAATGTAAAGAGGAATAATGTGTAAGGCATTTCAGGTAGAAGCAGAGTATTGTTCCTGTGGATTACAGGAATAGATAGCAAAGTTGTAGATGACTTCCTTTTTCTTTCTTTTTTATGCTATGTAAAACTTTGAAATATAAAACATATCTGCATGAGAGCCTCTTTTTGCCCTTGAATGCTCACAAAGATCAGGAGACATGGTGTTAAAATGTTTAGCTGGCTCTCCTTCAGGGTCACCATGACGGTCATTTTCTTCATGGCTGTAGACCTCATTGGACTTGGATTTGGGGTGGCACTGGTGTTTGTCAAAAGAAACAAAGCAGTTGTTGCCTTTCATGTGTCTTTACTGCCTGTTCAGGAAATGGCTCATGGTAGAGCACTACCCCATCCCTAGCTGTGCCAGCCCAGGAAGTGTTCCTCTTGGCAAATCATGAAGATAGTGAAGTTTGGTTTCAATACCCAGACACCAGCATGTTTCAGTTCCTCCCCCACTTCAGCAACCTTTGCTCCATGGTTAATGCTTCTATGTCCTTAATTCATTATGCTAAAATTTGTATATTAGTATAGTTTATCTTATGGCCTCATTCATTAAACATTTTGATATGAGTAATATGTGGTTGTTACAGCTAAACAATATTACTTGTTATTTATTTTTATTATGTAATGAAAGTTGTTTATTATAAAAAGGGATTTTAGGGACAGCAACAGCTGGGGAGATGCCTTGGGTATGGGGACCTTTAGCAGTGATGCTGACATGACTGGTTTCATCAGCCATTTTGTCTATATGGCCTTGCCTTGACTTCTGGAATTAGCATCTCTAAACTTTCTCATCTCTCAATTCTTTTCCTCTTAAGTTCCGAGCCCGAGAAGGACTTGATGCAGAAGAAACTGTAGTATAGAATGGTATAGGCTAGAACAGTACAGGCAGCATGGCATGTGGCAAAAACATGGGGCTAGATGCCAACAGACTCAGGTTCTTCTGTGTGCTTAATGTCGGTTGTATGATTTGAACAAACCACTTTACTTACCCAGCCATTGATGTTTCATCTGTAAAATGATGATGATGATGATGATGATGATGGTGATGACAATGATGATGACGATGACAATGATGATAGAAACCAATTACCAAACACTAACTGTGTGCCAGGTGGTGTTCTACGTGCTTGACAACAGTGAACTCATTTAATCTTTGCAACATCATACTGAAATAGGTACTGTTTTTCTCATTTTACAGATGAGGAAGTTGATACAGAAAAAGGTTAAATACATTTCTGAAGGTCACACAGCAAAGACAAAGTTAGAACCATGTGGACTGGCCCCAGGGCTCTTGACAATGGCTAAAGTCCCTTTGAAGTCTAGGATTCTATTTTAAAGGAAACTCACATCTGTGAAGAAATATATGAAACAATGTATTCCAATGGATTTGAAGGCCATTTAATAAAACATAAACATAAATTAATAATTTATGTTTTAAAAATATATATCTCCATATCTATCTATCTATCATCTATCAATCATTTATTTTAAATGTAAACCCATGAATCAATCTGCTCAATCTGCTCTCAAAATTCTTATACTAATTAATGGCTCCTAACAGAAATGAATAATTATAGCCTGTTGCTAACCACCACTGAAAAGTATTCTGTCGAATCATTTTTCCTCTTATGGCTGTTTGTGTCACTAAAGTAACTTTATTTAAGAAGAGAAGAAAACAACAACAAAAACAATGGCAGGGCAATCAACTCTATTAAAACACTGATGATATATGATAATATCACGTGGTTTTGTTACTGCTGAGAAGCTCAAAGTGTTGTATAGATTTGCTCTTGCTCCTTTTTATGCTAGCTCTATTATTTATAGATTTGATCTTGTTCTTCTTATGTTATCTCTATTGTAGACTTATCATGGTGGTGTAACCTGATGAGCTGTATATGAGCTCTTCCTACCAGTAGTTTCAGCATCCCAGCCATCTCTGTTTCTTCAGCATCTCAGCATTGAAAGTTCCCTTTTACATTGTAAATAAAAGGGCAAGGGAGTTGTTGAAATGTTTTTCCTTCTTCAGGAATGGAGACTTCAGGTTCATTTCTTGAAGGCCTTTATGATAGCCTGGTTTACTTACTGAAAGCTTCAGTTTTCCTTCAATATTTAGGATATAGATATGATAAAAATCACCCACTGAAATGATGGTTTCCTCTTAGTGTTCTCAGAGGCATCGGTAGGAATTTCTTGAAAGAGAATGAGTCTAGACACAAATACCATAGACACACACTTTCGATTAAATTGCCAGTTCACTCCATCCAGAAGTTGGTAGTTAAGAATGTGAAAACAATGTAAGAAACTTTTGCAACCTCGTACTTACAATGATAATGTATGTAAATGTATGTGTTTACTCAATGGAATAAATCCAGGATCTAAAGAAGTCTTTGTTAATTTTTCTAGAGAGGCTAGAAAGAGTGAATTTATCAAAAAACAAAATGAAAACAAAGAACGGCAAAGTGAGGCTGTGGTTAGTAGGGAGTCCCATAGTTATAATTCTTTCTCTGAAAATATCTAGTCAACATCTCTGAGTCTTTTCTCATAACATCTTGAAGAAAGAAGCGAGAAGAATTAAGAGTAAAATCTTCTAACTTAATGTCATTGAAATATAATCGATGGCCATAAGCTCCTATTGCTAGATCCTTTCCTGAGAGCAAGGAGTAACTATAACCATAGGCCAAGACCAAGGTTGATACCAAGATAGAACTTGACTATTTTCAAATAGGAAGGTGGGCAAAATCCTGTGTCCAACGTGTTTAGAGTTGTGCTGTCCAATATGGTAGCCACCAGCCACATTTGGTTATTTCAATTTAAATTAATTAAAATGAAATATAATTGAAAATGAGTTCCTCCCTCATAGCAGCTGCAGTTCAAGTAGTTAATAGCCACAGGGGGCTAGTGGACGCCATATTGGATAGTGCATCTATAGAACATTCTATCATTGTAGAAAGTTCTTTTGGACAGAGGTGGTTTAGAGTTGAAGCTTTAACTGTTAGAAAGTAGCAATTTCTGATTATAAAGTAAGGGGTCACTGGGGATATTGGTTAATTAGATCAAAGGTCAATAACTAAACTATAGCTCGGGGCACAAGAAGGGTGACCAGGCGTGCTCTGAAGCATTGCTCTTTTCTACTTAATTGTTGACCCAAAGCTGGCAGAAAGTGACCTTTTTGGAGGGCAAGGAGATGGGAGCGTTGACTTGCTTGTAGCTCACCTTCATTGGAAACCCCCTCTTCACAATGAGGTGAAGTTCAAAGATTTGCTTCCTCCCTTGGTGTTCTGTATTCTATTTTAATATATTACAAATTACTTTAGAAATTCTCATCTCTAGGGTTTATGAAGATTAGTATGCTGCCACACAGACCTGAGTAGAAACTTCAATGCTACCTATATGCCTCAGGCTTTCTTGCCTGCAAGTGTCTTTTGTAGAACCCCCTGGCTGCCTCTAGCTGTCTTTTTCAGGGAGAAAATCTCCCTGGGGACTGCCACTTCAGATTAGAAAGCCCAGAATTGTCCCTACAGAATAAAATGTCATGCAGTGCTCATGATATAAATATAAGAAAAGGTTCAGAAGAGCTGAGGGGGCTGCTGCAAATATACATTCACTTGCTTGGATAAAAGTCAAAGCAAGAGGGGTTTAGAAAGGAAGATGCAGAGTGGATTGCGAGAAAACTTAAGTGACTTGTAGGCTCTTTGTACTGAGAAATTTTTAATCAAAAAACTTGAGTACTTGGTGAACATCTCTTACCTGGTCAATTGCAATCACCTTCTAAATAGTCTCCTGTCCTTAGCATTGGACCATGGTGGCCCCAGAAAAGATAGGTTCATGTCCTAATCCCTGGGACCTGTGATTACAACCTTATTTAGAAAAAAGGTCTTTGCAAATGTAATTAAGTAAAGCTTTTGAGATGAGATCATCCTGGATTACCTGGGTATGCCCTAAATTCAAAGCCAAGGGTCCTTATAAGAGACAGAAGAGAAGACACAGAGACACAGGCAAGAAAACCATGTGAAGATGGAAGCCAAAATTGGAGTGATGTATCCACAGCCAAGGATGCTGGCAACCACCAAAAGCTGTGAGAGGCAAAGGATGTGTTCTCCTCTAGAGCTCCCAGAGGCAGTGTGGCCCTGCCAACACCTTGATTTCACATTTCTGGCTCAGATTCCTGGATCCCAGAACAATGAGAGAATAAATTTCCATTGTTTAAGCCACCAAACTTGTGACAATTTGTTATGGCAGCCACAGAAAACTAATACAGATCTCCACTGTTATATCCTTCAAAGAACTTTGAGAAGGATCAGTTTAAGATCTAAACCTTATTATACAAAGTATAAAGTCCCAATTCCTTAGAAGAGCTTCCAAGGACTCCTTGGTTTGGTCTCTGCTTGTCTTTCTTACTACACAGCTCGCAGTACCCACTACATTTAATAAGACCAGACTCCTTTGTTCCCTAGATGTATAGCCAGTTATATAACACTATATCTCTGAACACAGTTCTCACTGTCTGTAATGTCCTTTGAGGCTTGTCCATTTATGGAAACTCTTGAACATCTTTCAACATTCTACTCAGTGTCCCTGTCCCCCAGAAGACATGTCACCTGAGGTTACTCTGTCACTCTCTCCTTACCCATTGTCACCTCTGTATCTTGGATACATACCCACTATAACATAGTGCTTTTTTTCTTTTTCTAATAAGCATGCATTCAACAATTTAAAAAAAATCAAATCAGTTTTAATAGGTAATACATTTGTAGGTTTCAAAAATAAAAATAATGTATAAAAGAGGTATTCATGAAGAAGACTTGCTCCCAATGTTATTGCTATTCATCTTGTTTCTCCCCACTCCCTACAAGTACTATTTTAAAGTTATTTTAAAATAATTTGTTTCTTTATGCAAATACTTAAAGTTTCCTTATACAAAGGCAGCATAATATTCCGTATTTTGCAGTGTATAACGTGCTCCCGTGTATAATGCACACCCATATTTTTGACCCAAGCTTTCATGGCAATAATCTTTCATTTTAATTTTTTAGTACTACCCATGTATAATGTGCATCCTTATTTTTCCCTCAGAAATTTAGACCAAAAAATGCACATTATGCACTGCAAAATATGGTACATATATCCATACATGCACACATAGGATATATGTACATACAGCTCTGAAGCACGCTTCTTTCCACGTAGTTAAAAATCTTGGAGATTTTTTTCCGTATAATTGTATAGAGATCTTCCTTAGCCTTCTTTTTTTATGGATACGTAATATTCCACCAAGTAGATGATCCTAGATAATTTAACCAATCCCCAATTGTGAGACCCTTGGTTTATTTGTTATTCTTAACATAGCTTTAATGAAAGAAAACTTTTGTACACATCTCATTTTATATGTCTGCAAGTGTAGGATAAATTTCCAGAAGTGAAATTGCTGGGCCAGGTGACAAATATAGATGTCACTGTGCTAGACATTGCCAGATCTCCCCCCAGAGGCATTCAGCTATTTTGTGTTCCACCAGCAATGTGTCACAGGGCCCATGGGCATAGCTTAGCATGCTTTTTTACTTTTACTAACATGATTGGCGAGTGTAATAGTTTCCTATGGTTGCATAACAAATTACCACAAACTTAGTAGCTCACCACAACATACATTTATTATCTTATAATTCCATGAATCAGCAACCTCAGCACTCTTTAGCTGTTTCCTTTGTTCAGGGTCTCATGGGCTGTAATCAAAGTGTCAGGTGAAACTGCGGTCTCATCTCAAGTTCAAGGTCTTCTTCCAAGTTTGTGTTCCTTTTGCTTGTAGAACTGAGGCTCTCAGCACCTAGATGCCTCCTACAGTCCCTAACCACGTGACCCTCTCCGTAGATACTTCACGTCACATCAGCTTCTTCAAGGCCAGCATGAGACTCTCTTGCTGTAGTCCGTTAAGATGGAGTCTTATTTTATGTAACATAATCATGGAGTGGCATCCTATCCCATTTGCCACATAACATAACCTAATCAAGGAAGTGACAACCCAGTGCTGTGGCCATATTGGTTAGAAGCAAGTCACAGGCCCCAGCCACACTCAAGGGAAAGGGATTATGTGGGGCTTAACACTAGGGGATGAAGGTCATGGAGTCTTCATAGAATTCTGCTCAAAACAGTGAGAACTATAGTTTTAATTTGCATTCTTTTTACTGTGAGTATTGTTCTATGTTTAATGGCCATTTGTATATATGTGTTTTCTTTGTGAACTGTCTACTCATGTTCTTTGTCCATATTTCTCCTAGGCTTTTGCTATTTTTTCTTTTAAATTTCCGGTACTTTATATATTAGTGTAGTCATTTGACAGTGATATGAATTGCAAATATTTTCCTCCAGCTTGTTCTTATGCTGTTTTTGAATGTAGTTTATGAATCTGATTTAGTTGAACTTATGAATCTTTTCTTTTCACTTCTTGTTTCTTAGTCATAGCTATAAAGGCTGTTTCTATTTTGAGGCTTTAAAGGAATTCAAGCATGTTATGATTTAAAAAAAATCTTAAATCCTGAATCCTAAATCCATTTGAAAATTTTCTTTGAATATGCTGTGATTTGTGAATCCAGTGTGTCATTTTCCAGATGGCTCTTTGGCTGTCCCAGCATTATATATTAAAGTTCATGTTTACCAGCACAGATCTGAGGACTACCTTTTTCATGTACTAATTCCCAGATAAATTGGAACCTATTTCTGGAATTTATCTTCTCTTCTGTGGTCTATTCTATATGTCCTAATACCACACTGTTTAAACTATTAAAGTTTTATAATGTATTTATTGGCTTATAAGTTTTTTTCTATTTCTGAGATTTCCTTATTATTATTCATTTATTTTTCCATATGAACTTTACAATTAGCTTATCTAATTCCAGAACAAAATTTCTTTTATACTATTCTTACTGGGATTTTAAAATTTACGAATTAGCTTAGGGAGAACTGGCATTTTTATATTAATCTGTTTTTATCTACAAACTTGGTATGCTTTTCCATTTATTCAGTTCTTCTCCTGTGTCTTTCAGGAATCTCTTCAATTTTTTTCTCATATTGATTTTTCACATTCCTTGTTAGGTTTATACGTAGGTATTTTATCCCTTTCACAATTATTCTTGCCATTAGAAATAGATCTTTCCATTACATCTTCTAAGTGTTATTGTTTGTATACATGAAAGTTATTAATTTCTACTAATTTTACATATGCAGACATTACTATTTTGAAAATATTAATTGAATACCTAACAATTAAGGTGGACTTCTGCACAGGAACTGAACTCACAATACACAAAATACTGTATTTCCCCATGTATAAGACGCACCCCTTTTTGAAAAATTTGGGGTCTAAAAACTGGGTGCATCTTATACAGTGGTTGCAGATTTTTTTTACTTGCATTTCCCGCTTTTTTCATGCTTGTTTTTGCGCTCATACAACCACTGTATAGATGCACCCAGTTTTTAGACCCCAAATTTTTCAAAACAGGGTGTCTTATACATGGGGAAATATGGTAGCCATAACCCCTGCCCCAAGTGAGCTAAAGATCTAAAGGAGAAGGCAGAAAATAAACATGTAAGCAAGCAAATAAATGTATAATGACTACTTGTGATTAATCTCCTGAAAACAATGAAGAGTATTTAGTAATAAAGAATAATTATTTGAAAGTGTCTTACGCAATTACAGAATTTTTGAGGGTTATTTACATCTCTGGGCCTCCAGAACCTACTGCACTCAGCAGAAAATAAAAGGCAGAAAATATTTATTGAACTGAACAGAACTCATTTGCTTTGAGATCAGGGGCAATGGTATGTTAAGTCTGTTAGCAGCATGACCATGCAGCCCAGATTTTTCAAACGATTTTATATTTTAAATACTCTTTCTATAAATGTATTATCCCACCACGGGTCTTAAGGATTTTTTTGGAAATTGGCCACCACAGTTACAGCTTTCATTCAAAGTGTCCTTTCATGTCTCATTCCATGAGCTGAGTCGACTCGTAGTCCTCAGCATGAGTGTTTTGAAGATAAATTAGCTGAAAGGCATATGCCCTTTGTAAAGTTTTGATTAAGGTGTCAAAGTTAAACTAGTTTACTGAGCCAAGTTAGAGCTTGTGTGTTCTTCCCATCATAAGTGTTAAGGTTTACATCTTTTATACCAGTAGGAAAGAAAGAGAATGCTCTAATGGAGAAAATTCTATTTGTGCCTATAGGCTGTTCACTGTTGTTTCATTTTCTCTCTCCAAATTGTTCGTAAACAGTAAGTAAAGAATTTAGGGTTTCACCTGTTATTTGTTTGTTTATTTTATTTATAGTCTTTGCAGCTCTGGGAAGAATTCAGAACAACTTAAAGGTATATATAAAATGCTGCAAAACGTTGGAAAAGAATGAGAAAGAAGTGGGGTACAAAACAAAGTTGGAGACATATGATAGGCTTGTTATCGATTGGCTCGAGTGTGGGCTCTCATCTGTTAGACAACACATTGAGCGTTAACAGAATTTACAGCTCAATTAAGATTTTAATAATTCCTAACAATAGCAAAAATATACTTGGTGTTTACTCTGTTCCAGGCATCATTTTAAGCTTTGTAAAATGCACTACTTAGTTTAGTCCTTGCAACAAGTACCTGATGAGATAGGTACTAGTACTTTTCTATTTTATAGGAGAACAATTATTACTGCTCTAGCGACAAGAAAGAAAATTATTGAGAGGATCCATTTTTTAAAAAAAATTTTTATTGGGAAACAGCCATGGTCATTGGTTACACATTGCTTTCATGCTACAATGGCATAGTTGACTCTTTTAAGGAGGGCGCAGCTTACAGTGGCCCATATGGGGATCGAACCGGCAACCCTGGTGTTATCAGCACCACAGCCTAACCAACTGAGCTAACCGGTCCCCCCGAGAGGATTCTTATAAAGATGATTCTGTGCAATATAATGAGCAATTGCTCACAATACCTATGCAGTAGCTACTGCAGTGAGTTTTGCCTCTTTTGTAGCATTGCTTAGTCCAACGGCTTCATGCTGAGCTCAGAATGATTTTACGTGGTGGCCAATGCAATAAACATAGCTCTACTGCTTTCGCTTCACTCACGGATAGATTTCAGAGCATCTAGGAGAATACAGTACTTGAATATCACATAGGCAATTCTTTAAAAATGTTGTCTTCTAATTAAGTGACAGGTAGAAATAGGAAATGTTAACTTTGAGATGGTTTCAAATTTTGGATTAGTGGCTGGATGAGATATCAGTGTCTAAGTCTAGCAGCTCTTGACCTGTAAGCAATGCCAGCAAACTTCCTTTTCCCATTAATGTCTGCACCAGATGTGTGAACAAATGTGAATCAGTTAGGCAGTGCTATGCTAGACTGCTGTAACAAACAAGTCCCTGCACTATAGTGGCTGTGTACCAAACATTCTTATGTACGCTCCTATAACGCCCAGTTTATTCCTGATAGGCCTTTTATCTTATAATAATGCCACCTGGAGCAAATAGCCTCCAAGGTCAATGTAGCAGGGAAAAAGCAATCTGAGAAAAGAAGCTCCCACTCTTAATCTTTCTCAGATGGGAACTGGCATATTGCATCTGCTTGTGTTCCATTGGTGAGAATTAGTCACATGACACAACCCTGCTGTATGGGTTTGGGAAACACGGAGAAGCACATGGATACTTAGTGAGCGCTGACCATTTGTGCCACATAAGGAGGAGCTTGCTTCTGTTTCTGCTGAGCATTTATCTCCCCCTTTCTTTCCTCTTGTTCTTATCCCTTCAGACCTCTTGTTTCATTAAACCATGTCCTTATGATTTCAGGTTCCACCTCTTCAAGCACTCAGTCCTGGCTAAAGGAGGTGTCTATGAGGGTGAAGAGGCAGAAAAGCCGGAAGGGGAGAGAAAAGGGAGGGCACGTCCTTTAAACTGTCATTTCTCATTTCTCTACTGCTGGTTCTCATCTTCACTCCTCACAGCTGCAGCTCTGGCTGATGGTTGGGAGTGGAGAGTAGATAAAAGAGAAGAGACAGAATCCCATCCTGCTGCCCCTGAGGGACCTCATTTATTTATTTCTCCTCCTTCTTATCCCCTTCTTTCCCCTTTATTTAATAAGCGCTTATCCTATAAACACATTTTAGCACAATCTGTGCCAGTCACGAATGGGCTTTGGGTATTCAGCCCTGCACGCTATGCGGCATCTGTGCTCCAAGACTCTCAGCTTGCTGGTGAACACCAAGAACTGTACAGTGACAGAGAGATCAAGTGCAAAGCAGAAATACATTTTTTTAAGTGACCAAATGAATGATTTACTGCTTGACTGGAAAGTATACTCAGGGCTTCTACCTTGTGTGTGAACAGAGGGGGGTTGCCTTCTTGGGCCAGTGCTGAGGTTGAAGGCAAGCAGGAGGTGCCAATCATCACTGTGCATTATCTGCAGCCTCTCCCCTCTCCCCTAACCCTTAGTCCATGCTTCTCTTGCCCCCAACACAAGTCCTGGTCTTGTTCCCCACAGCTCTGCTCTAGCTCTTGCCCTCCACCCTCTGGTGAAGACATGGGGTGGAGACAGGAAATGGCTCTTGGGACTGCAGATGTGTCCATGCAGCTGGCACCTCCAATTGGAACTGGGATCGGATCCCCTTTTTTTTCATGGAAACATTGCAGTACAGAGTGGGAAGATGCCGTACTATTGTGAGTTGATTGCATATGTTAGGTACTTTCTGATGCAAACACAACTTTGTAATGTAATGTAAAGACTTAATCGTCATTTATAACATTATTTGCTTGGCAAGGGTGATATAAGCGGTGTTTAAATATCAGAGCAGGGTCTGAGTGATCTTTTTGAGGCTCTTTCCAACCCGTAAAGTCTATGATTGTGTGGGAATGTATATATGCTCTAGATTTTAAACCAGCGATTTGAAAATGAGCCTTTGGCATATAAATCAGTGGTTAAGAGAGAGATCGCCTGTGATGTATGTCACAAGTTCTGATCCCTTCAATTTTTCCTCATTCTTAAGTTTTCACCTGTAAATTATTCTTTGATTCCTTTCTACTCTTTCTGCATATTAACAAGGTTTCTTCCTTGATCTGAAATTGCTTCTTTTTGAGTGTAAGCAGTTCTGAATCTTCATTGGCTATTTCATTAAGTGAAATAAATACATCTCCAACAAGGTAGAATATACTTCCGAATGAACAATGAGGGAATATATCATTAATTTGCTTCTAAGTCGTTACAATCACGAACATTAAAATGTTTAAATGATTCTTTTCCTCTAATGAAATGAGAACTGGTTGTTAATTTTTTATTACCCCCCTAAAACAAACAAACAAACAAACAAACAAACAAAAAACCACTGTATCACTCCTAAAGGATATAGAAGCAGAATCAATCTCAGACCAAAACCATTAGTGATATGTAAAGAGGATTATGTGAGTTTCTTACAGCATTGGATCAAGAGGTACATTTTTCCCGAAGACAGTTTGCATTTGTATTCAATTGCTTTTGTGCTTTCTGCTGCACATTTTGAATCTTAAAAAAACAAACTTGCATACAACTTGGGCATAATAATGTTGGCTAGAATTAGACTTACGGAGGTCATTAAAATCATCCCCTGCTTCCTTCCAGGCAAATGAGGATTCATTTTGAAGTTTCAGCCACTCAAGGCTACGAACTTCACAGTCTCCTTTGGTAACTAATTTTAATATCTAACAACAATTTCTGTTAGGATTTTTGCTTTTTTCCTCACAAACAATGAGACTGAAATGCCTCTTGCCATTTTTCACTTTTTCAAACCTTACGGAATAAGGTAAAACAATTACAGTTCCTCATAAAGTCATGAGTTTATAGGAAAATCATGAGTTTAAAATCATGTGTCTTTTATTAGACTCAAGCTCAGGTTGCTTTTTGTTCATTTTTTCAATCAATTTCTTTAAAATGACCCTTTATCATTTCTTCAAGCTTTATAGACAGGCCCATATTTATAAATATTATAAATCTCTCCAATATTGTAAATATTTGTAGCATATTTAGGATAGAGGTGAGCATAGAATTTCAATGGAAGACACTTTTAAAACGGAGTGCTGCTGACGGGAATTTCTGTGGGGCTAGGTGGAGAAAGGAGGCTATTAATGGAGACTATTAATGGCTGCTATTAAAAGGAGGAGGAGGAGGGTGATTCATTGGCCCAGAGAAGAGATAAGAAGGACCTGGACTGAAGGAGCTAAAGTTAAGCAATGGGACATGTTTCAAGATCATTATCATTCAGAAGGGGAAGTGTGTGGGAAGTGGACTTTGTAGAGAATGAAGGCCGTTTTGACTCCTGGGAGAAAAGAGAAGAGGCAGAGGGCAGCGCTGCAAGCAGCCCACGGATAAATGGCCCATCTTTTGGACGTGGGAAGGGCAGGGCTGGTTCCAGCGTGCGCTCTGGAGAATCTCTATAATGAGCTGAATATGTGGCGCTGTGCAAGGCTGAGGGTGGTTACTAGGACATAACAGGGCGAGTGTGGTAATGACCGGATCACTGGTCTATTAATCAATCAGAGGTCGGTTTCTGTGTGGAATTCTGGGGGGTTGTTAGGAGGAAAGCAGAGCGAAGGCCAGGTGCTGACTCATGGGGGGCCCATTGTTGCTTTTTTTGGGGGACAGACATCTTATTTTCTTACACATAGATGTTCTGTTTATTAAGGAAGCAGGGAGGAATGACGGAGAGATCTCATGTTTTCCTTTGAGGTCTGTTTTCTAGAACACAGCAAATATCCGAGTGGAACTTAGTTTAACTGTAAATGTTTGGAAGAACTCAATGAGATGGTATATTATTCTTTTATCAGTGGTTTTGATGGGCACAATGTATAATATAGTCTTTTACTTAAGTGCATAATATACTTACAAAAACGTGTATGAGGCTCTATGGACAGAGATAGAATGCCACATTTCTATATTGTGAGTGTGTGGGTGGTATTGTTGATTTGCCAGCATATTAAGAAATATTATAAAATCATGAGTTTTTGCTATCCTTATAGCCTCAATATGTGACAGTATATTTCTAGTATCTCGGACATTTTATTTAATTGTCTTCTTTTTATGCAAAACTAAAGATGCTGGTAACTGGTTTGCCTATGATATGGGGTAGATTGAGGTTAAAAATACCTGCTACTTTCTCTACATTGAGGCTCATCTTTGTTTCATTGTTGCTTGCATTGAGGAGACCTGTGCTTTTTGTGTTTGGTGTTGAAAATCTTATTTTTTATGTTTTATAGTCAATTCATATTGTAGCAAATTCAGTAAAATAAAATCAGGATGCTCTGACACACGCGGCCGTTTTGATCAAGATGGCGCTGTTGGTAGAACTGAGCTGTTAGTGGACAGGCACAAGTTCGTGTTCTCACTGATCAGTTAATGTAAGAGTTTCTATTTGCAGTATAAAAGCTGATTTAGTGGGATTAATAAGCAGTGCGTGAAAGTGAAGGGTAAGTGAAAGTCCAGTGCATGAAAGTCAGGAGCTGCCAATATGTGAATCCTCAACTTAAGCAAAACCAGACTCCCCGTGATCTAGTGATGGCAAAATAAGCTCCAAAGTGCTTTCTGTTTTTTTGGGATCATTGCAACTCATGAGCTAGTAGTGTTTTCCTCATTATTGTGATTAATGTGATTACTTGGTATTTTGCTACACCTCCCCTTTATTTTCAATATGTACATACCCACAAGTATCTTATGAGCTGCAAGCTACAGCTTAGCGTCTCTTTCCTGTCAGGTAGAAACATCTGCATTAAAGGTTATTTGAAGCGGAAGGATCTGTTAAGTTGTCTACTGTGTCTTTCCACCAGGAGTCAAAGTGGGGTGGGGAATGCCAATAAGAGTGGCCAGATTTACCACCAAACTATGGGGACTGTATGTGTCACTTTCTTTTTTTTTTTTCCTTAATTTTTATTAAGTTTATTGGGGTGACAATGGTTAGTAAAATTATACAGGTTTCAAGTGTACAATTCTCTAACACATCATGTATATATTGCATTGTGTGTTCACCACCCAGAGTCAGTTCTCCTTCCATCACCATATATTTGACCTCCGTTTCCCTCTTCAATCACCCATCCCCCACCCCTTCATGAAAGATGGAGCTTGGAGATTCTTAGTGGCACATTTTTTTGTGTGCACACCATAACTTGTCCTTTCCAATGTGTATGGGAATACATTCCCCTGTAAGCAACAGATAATTGATTAATAAAAATATGTAATCTCCTGTAACAATTAATCTAGACATCGTTACTTCCAGATGTGGGGCAGCAGCCCAGAGCAAGAACAGGGACTGTGTCTATCCTGCTAGTTCTCCATCCTCAGTCTATAGGCTTTTAGACCGAGTGCTTATTTGTTGCAAGATGCCTGCGGTCCTGCTGCAGGATTCTAGGCATCAAGATATTACTTGAAGATCAGAGGGGGGAGGGGAGAAATCCTCACATGGTTCTCTCTTCTTTCACCAGGGAAGAAACATCTCTCCAAAAAGACTTCCCTTTTAATCTCAGTGGCTAGGACAGCGTGACATGGCCAGCCCTTCCTGCAAACTACAGGAGAGGCTGGAAAGGAGAATACACAGGAAGTGAGAGTCATGGCTGGCCTAACCACGTGCATTAGATTCTGATTGTGCATCACTACTGCTCTGTACAGCTGGTGAGCTGTTTGCCGGAGCAGCTTGCCCTGCTCCCACAGGGGCAAACCTGGTCCCTCGCCTGATTGCCACAGCTGCTACATGCCAGTGGGCTTGCAGCAGTGCCCGTCCTATGGGACTGTCCCAGATACAATTTGCCAGCATCTTCTGCACACACTGTGCCTCTCATGTCAGGCCCCGATGCCTCTGGGGTAAGCAGGAGGGAAGCTTCGTTGCTCATTTCAAGTCACAAGAGAGAGTGTATTGGCGAGTTTTCCAGAGAAATAGAACTAATAGGAGATATATGGGGGGGGGGAGAGATTGATTTTAAATAATTGGCTCAATCTATGGTGAAGGCGGCAAATTCGAAATCTGCATGGCAGGCTGGGAGACTGGAGACCCAGGGAAGAGTTGATGTTGCAGCTTGAGTCTGAAAGCTATCTGGAGGCAGACTGCTCTCTTCTTTGGGGAGGTCAGTCTTTTTCTTAAGGCCTTGAACTGATTAGATAAGGCCCACCCACTTCATGGTGTGGAATCTGCTTTACTCAAATTCTACTGATTGGAATGTTAATCTCATCCAAAAAATACCTTCACAGTAACATCTAGACTAGCATTTGACTACTACATATCTAGGGACTGTGGCTTAGACAAGTTGACATGTAAAGTTAACCATCACAGGGAGGCTTCTAGGAGGATACGGGGAAGGCTTACTACTACATGACCCGTGAATTTTGATGGAAGCACAGTGGAGTGTCTGACTCTCCCAAGGTAAATTTAAAAGGTGAGAGGCAGCCTGGCTACTCGCTTTCAGGACAGAACTCAGGAGAAGTTTCAGTTGCTCCTGGGTTGACCTCTACGCTTTTTGTCTTGGGACATAGATTGCAGGAGTGTTTCTCATAGACCAGCTGTGGGCCATATCAGCAAAGGCTGACATGATGTTCTTTTAGATCTTTCAGATCTTGTCCAGGAAAGCTGCCTGGAGAGATGCAGATATCTCGGTCAAGAGGAGCTGTAGGTATTGCTGCATTCCAGGGCTGAGGAAGGAATACAAGACCAGCTGGAATAAAGACGCACTCAGTGCTGAATACAAGATCAAAAGCAAATATCAATCATATTGTGGTGCAGCAGTAGTAGCATAAATGAAAATAAATAATATTTGAAAGTAAATGAAAGTAAATAATATTTGAAATAATGTCAAAAATCTCAAATACCTAGGATGAGTTTAACAAAAATGTACAAAACCTGTACCCAGAAAACTATATAACACTGAAAAAAAATAATAGATAAAAGGATATATTCTGGTCATGTACTGGAAGACTCTACATTGTGTAAAGATGTTACTTTTCTCTCACATTGATTTATAGATTCAGTGCAAATGCATTAAACTGTGAGAGGCTTAAAAAAGGGGGGAAAAAAAAAGACACTCACCCAGTGTATTAGTCTGCTCGAGCTGTCATAACAAAGAACCATAGACTGGGTGGCTTAAACAACAGAAATTAATTTTCTTACACTACTGAAGGCTGGAAGTCTGAGATCGGGGTGCCAGCATGGTGAGGTTCATGGTCTTCCTGGGTTGCAGATGGCCGCCTTCTTGCCCTGTATGCATGTGGCCTTTCCTCAGTGTTTCCACAAGAAAGAGAGAGTGAAACAGCTCTCTGGTGTCTCCTCTAATTTAGATTCTAATTCCATCATGAAGGTCCTCATAATGACATCATCTAACCTTAATGATCTCTTCAAAGGCAATCTCCAAAGATCATCATATTAGGGGTTAAGTCTTCAACATCTGAATTTTGAGGGGATGCAATTCACTCTAAAGCACGCAGTCTGAGCAAATACAGGTAGGAGATCCCTGGTGACAGGGTCTTTCAAGAATTGATGAAAATACCCAGGAGAGAAACTACTCGCCGATTTAGAACTCATTTGCCTTCTCCTCCCTCTTAGGGAGTCAGCCCAGAGGTGGACGTGGAGGTTGGAAACTGAAGGAAGAAGAATGAAAAAAAAATATATAAATGCTAAGCAGGAGAGAGAACATTTCCTTTCTTTCTTCAACAGTCAGCTTTCTGCTAGATTCTGGCCAAGTTGGGGTTGACTCATTTTTAATGCTAGATCGAAATTATGACCAGTTCGTGGGGCCAACTATTTTAATTATTAAGTTGCAACAACATTACATGTAACCAGAAAAATCTTGGGGAGCCTGACTTTTCATCCTAGAGCAGGGAAAGAACCAACCTCACTGGATAAATTTTAAGGGATCAAAAAAGAGTTACATTTTATGAGGCATGCTTGTTCAACTTATTAGCTCTATTTTGCCTCCCAATCCATTTTTCAGGGGGGGGGGGAATCTAATTTCTCAGAATGATGGTTTGATAGAGTGATGGAAAACTCCTAGGACATGATCTCTAGATTTGAGAATTTTTACATGTAAGTGTTTTCCTGCGGGAATCTTGGAAATGAAAATAATTTTAAGTAGCTGTAATACCCGCAGTGGCCACTTGGTGGAAGCAGTCCACGAAACCTGGGCCTTGCTTTCTGCCCCTGGAAACCCTGTGTTTTTGTGTGAATAGCATTTTTTTGTCTCAGTGCACCCAGAGCAGTGCCTATTCCTGCTTTTGGTGGAGGCTTTGTTTTCCCTGACAGTGTTTATTTTTTTGGTTGATCCCTCGTTGTTCAGCTCAGGAAGGCCAACATTTGTGACACTTTCTGAATATCATGTATTCTGGTTCTGTTTATGTTAATGCAGTTTGGAGGAAATTTAACATTTTGAAATCTCTGTTGGATTTGGAGGTTTTTCTTTTGTCCTTTCATGAAACTCAAACACTGATTGACACACTGAGAATGAAAAGCTGCTCTTACCTTTCCCTGGAAAAGTTTTCTTAAATAATGCAGACTAAACACATCAGAGAGAGAAGGCTGCTTTTCTGCTACCTTTGAGTCTTCATTATTCATGTTTTCACTTGCCGTTAGCAGGGTGAATTTTCTTTAAATTTATACCAAATGGTGTGATATATATGTAAATTTGGGGAAGGGGCATAGAAATCTCCTTCATTAAAATCTACCCCAAATTAATCCTTCCTAATTGGTTCATTTTTGTAATAACAAAATTTCATTAACAAGGACCCAGTAGCCGAGTGTTTTCTGTAGCGCCCTGGGGGGAAAAAAATTGATTGTGCAAACCAATTACCTGTCTATGATTCTTTAGAAATAAAAGTCAGCTATTGTATGGATGGAGGTAGTCGTGTGGGGATTTAGAAAACCTTGCCAATTGGGGTTTGAGTGAGCTGCTTTCTAAAGCTGGGTCCAATGTTTGTGGCTACACTTGCTGTGTGTCCTCAGGCACAACAAGAATTAGGTTTGCTTTGAATTTTAGATGAAATCATTCATTCAGGCAAAACTCACTGCCTATTTGGCAGGTACCGTGCTATGTGAGCTGAGTGACATGATGAGCACAATAAGATGTGGTCCCTGAGCTCACAGCACATACAGTTAAGTGGACACCACAAGCATGACTTCAAATGAAACACCCCAAGAAGTGTATTTATAATCACAGACTGAAATTAATGCTCAGGAGAAAAAGAGTGTGTTATAGAAATATAATAAGCAGTTAACAGCAAAACCTGATCCAGGCTGGAAGGTCAGGCCAGGCCTCCCTAGAAGTTTGACTTCTGGTGAAATCTGAAACAGTGTGGCATTAACCAGGGACAGGCTCGTGGGATGGAGAGGGGGACAGTGTGGGTGAAAGAGAAGGAGCTTGTGCAGGAGCCCGAAGTGGGAATGAATGTGGTGTATCTGAAGAATGGAAGGGAGGTTCTGGAGGTTGGAGCACAGACAGAGAGGGAAAGAGTTGTCCAGTGAGGCAGGAGAGGAAAGCATGGGCTGACCCGGAGCCTCGTGGCAAGGGTGGGGGAGCTGTTGGTGAGAGAGGTGGTCGTGATGTGTGAAGGCTTGAAAATAGCCCTCTGGCTCTGCCTATGGAACGTGGAAGTGAGGGCTGGCCAGGACACCCCAAGGGGAAAAGGGGCAGCAGTACTCATTCTGGCACAAGAAAGGGGAGTGTGGACCAGAGGAGAGATGACCAGAAGGCAAGAGATACAATTCAGGACACAAGTAGGACCTAAAAGGGACTGAACATTGAGGTGAGTTGAGTGGGGAGAGGCTGTTTAGGAACAGGAAAGTCATGGGTCATTTTGACTTGAGTAACTGAAAGTTTGGTGTTTCTTCATGAGTGAGGAAACACAGATCGAAGACAGATGTGAGAGTAAAACATGACCCGGCATCAGCAAAGAGATAGGAAACATAGAAAAGAACCATTCAGAAATAAAAAATACAACAACAGAAATGAATACATTACAGTGAATTAACAGTAGATTAGATGAAACAGAGGATCGAATCAGAGATTTAGAAGATAAGGTAGTAGAAAATACCCAAATGGAACAGCAAAAAGAAAAAAAATTAAAAAAAAAATGAGAACAGTTTAAGGGACCTCTGGGACAATAAGAAACATACCAAAATTCACATTACAGGGAATTCACACCAAAAGGAGAAAAGAGAGAGCAAGGAATTAAAAACCTATTTGAAGAAATAATAACAGAAAATTTCCTTAACCGGGCAAAGAAAATGGATAGTCAAGTCCAGGAAGCACAGAGAGTCACAAACAAAATGAACTCAAAGAGGCTAACACCAAGACACATCATAATTAAAATGCCAAAAGTTAAAGATAATGAAAGAGTCTTAAAAGCAGCAAAAAAAAAAAAAAAAGCAGTTACTTACCTACAAGGGAGCTCCCATAAGACTGTCAGCTGATTTCTCAACAGAAACTTTGCAGGCCAGAAGAGATTGGCAGGAAATGTTCAAAGGCATGTAAAGCAAAGACCTACAACCAAGATTATTCTACCCAGCAAAGCTATCATTTAGATTTGAAGGACAGATGAAGAGCTTCCCAGACAGGAAAAAGCAAAAAGAGTTCATCACCACTAAATAAGTATTGCAAGGAATCTTAGAGAGACTTCTTTAAGACAAGGAATAAAATGGCAATAACTGAATACCTATCACCAAGTATTTTCAATGTAAATAGATTAAATGTTTCAATCAAAAGATAGGGGAGCTGAATGGATAAGAAAACAGGACCCTTACATATGCTGTCTACCAGAGACACTTCAGATCAAAAGTGATGGAAAAAGACATTTCATGAAAATGGAAACAATCAAACAACAAAAAACATGGTGATAGCAATACTTGTACCAGACAAAATAGACTTTAAAACAAAGATTGTAACAAGACAAAAAAAATGGCCAAGCAATCCCACTTCTGGGTATTTATCTGAAGAAACCCAAAACACTACTTTGAGGGGATGTGCTCACACATTCATTGCAGCATATTTACAATAGCCAAAATATGAAGGCAACCTGGGTGTCCCTGAATGCATAAATGGATAAAGAAGAGGTGGTACATGTATAGAATGGAATATTACTCAGCCTAACAAGAATGAAATCTTGCCCTCTACAACAATGTGGACTGACCTAGAGGGTATTGTGCTGAGTGTATTAAGTCAGATAATGAAAGACAAATGTCATATGATTTCAGTTATAAGCGGAATCTAAACAACAAAATAAACGAACAAACAAAACAGAAACAGACTTATAGATACAGAAAACGTTTTGATGGTTGCCAGAGGAGGTAGGAGTGGGTAAAAAAGGGGAAGAGATTAAAAAGTACAAACTGGTTGCTAAAAAGTAGTTACGGCGATGTAGGGTATAGCATAAGGAACATAGTAATATTGTAATAATTATGTATGGTGCCAGGTGAATACTAGAGCTACTGGGGTGATAGATAGGAGGGGTGTTGGGGGAAGGTTGAAAAAAAGGATTAAGAAATAAAATTGGCAGTTATAAAGTAGTTATGGGGATGTAAAGTAAAGCATAGGGAATATACTCAATAATATGGTAATAACTAGGTATAGTGCCAGGTGGGTACTATACTAGTCAGGGGGATCAATTCATAAATTATACAAATGTCTAACCACTATGCTGTTCACCTGAAATTAATATAGAATAATATTGACTGTCAACTGTAATTGAAAAATTAAAAAAGAGGGGAAAAATCAAAGGTAATAAGAGATTCAAAATTCCAAGTACAAAACAAGTCTTGGGGATGTAATGTACAGCATAGGAAATATAGTCAATAACATTGTGATAACGTGGTACAGTGTCTGATGGTTGCTGGACTTATGGTGGTCACTTCTTTGGCATAGGTAATATAATCAATAATATGGTAATAACAATGTATAGTGCCAGATGGGTACTGTTGAATAACTATGATGTACAGCTAAAACTAATATAATATTGTATATTAGCTATATTTTAATTAAAAAATCTTAAAAAATATTTTTATTTTAATGCGTCTTTCACTGTATGTTGTTGCACTTTTCTGTACCTTTTAACTATACATAGTTAATTTATAGTGTGATTTTTGGGCGAGTTACTTAACCTCCCTTTGTTTTGGTTTCTTAATTTGAAAAATAGATTAATAGTCTGATGATAGAATAATTGTGCCTTTCTAATGGGTTGTTTTGAGAATTAAATAAGTTAAAAACTTGTAAAGTGCATTATAACACACAATAAACTTTAGCTGTTATTATTAGATGTCATTATGGGATAGGGAAGAATAATAGACTGTGAGACCCAGAGATACAGCTGGAACTTAAGCAGTGGAGGCTGTAACTATGCTTACGGGACCCATGAGGTGGAAGCCAGTGTTTCCTGAAGTTTATGATGCAATCAGAGGAAGTTTAAAAGTTTCTCTGTAGTGAGTGGAGGGCAGGGAATGGGTGTTCATGGTTGTATGGCAAGATGGAAGAATAAACCTGTGTTTATACCCCTTTGTGTCTCTTTGAATAGGACTTTTCTGAGTGACTTGGGAAATGTTGCCGCGGCTTAATAATAAGTCATAAGAACTAACGTTGACTGCTTCTAATAGAACACTGGTAAGTGGGAGGTAGGCACTTGCTAGTCCCTTACCCACTTATCTCGTTGAACCTGTAAGAGCCCTGTCAGGGAGAGTATTTTCTCGCCTCCATTTTAGCAAGAGAAAACTGGGATTACATAACTTACTCAAGGTTACACTGATCATTAAGTGGCAAAGCTGGGGCTGCATCCAGACAGCCTAGCTTCAGAGCCAGACCTGTCTAAACAACCTCTATTTCCTCAATTTCACTTCCACTCCTAAAATGTTCCCCAGTGTCCAAAATTTTGCACTGTTGTTTTTTTTTTTAAGAAGAAAGCAATCACTCACACTTTCCGTTCTTTACTTTGAAAGACGAAAGTTTAACCAGGGAAGGTACATATTGGTTGAAACAATCTTTAAGGATACACCTTAAATCTTGAGTTTCCATAGTTCTATGAATGAAGAAATGAATGAAGTCAAAGATGTTGATAATGATGAAGGTGATAAACACAGCTGTGCATCAAATCACTCTGATGGCTGGTCACCAGGAGTAGGAGAAACATCTAAACAAAGACAGAACAATCAGATTCCCACCTTCCATGTTTGAAATTTATTTATTCATTTAATATAGACATATTATGTCATACCATGGTCCACTGTGCTATGGTATCATATCAGAATCTCTGTCTGCAAGATGCTTAAAGCTTTGTGTAAGACGGATGTAGGAAAAATACTTTTAAAGTACACTGATAATCGTTGGTTTTAATTATGTGTGTGTGTATGTGTGTGTGTGTGTGTGTGTGTGTGTGTGTGTGTTATGAGTGCATTGCTACCTAGTGAAGTGTGGTTAATGCAAAAATGTGAATGAACCATGATGAGGAGTATGAAAAAGTATAGGTGGATTTGGGGGGCAAACAAATTATAAACAATAAAAATAGAGGAATCAGACTCTAGCGGAGAAGAAAGAAGAATGAAGAGAAGGACAATTTTGAGGGAAGGAAGAGAGGAGCAGGGTGAGAGTTCCATGTAGGAATTTCCTTTCTCTCCTGGGTGTCTTAAGACACAACAGATGCAGAATCATGGCAAAAACTCTGTCACCAAATCTAACACGAGTCCAAGGCAGAATTACAGGCAAGAGTGATTAGGGGATAGAGACAAAAGGATAGAGACTATGCATTTCTCGCTACCACAGGCGGCATTCTATGGGCAACCCCCAACTCCATTTTGATTCTGCAGTGACGACAATGGCTGCCTCTTTTATGTGTCACTTTTATAAACTGCTGTGCTCTATGCAGCAGTGTTAGCAGGAAGTGTCCATAAATGAGCAGTTTGCAGGGGAGGTGGTTAAGAGTGTAGTAGCCTTGAATTAGTCAACAAGGAATTTATACACATATCATGTTCAAGTAGGAATGCAGAAATATTGCCAAAGTCTAGGTTTTATTTTGTTTTGTTTTTTTATTTTTACTTGATTTTTTTTCTTTGTTTACTCTGTTCCTTTGGCTGTATGAGTTTATTCTGTGTCTACAGGAAAACTCAGGACTTCATCTTTCATTCATCAGCATTTCTAAAACTGGGAATGTTGGTGAGCAATATTTGGACTTTTCTCCCCTGGCTTGGTTCCTGAGATGAATCTCTGGAGTTGGTTCATTTGGGCCGTGTGAAGATGCGTGGCTGATAATGAGACAACTGTCCTAATTAACTAAGCCTTAAGAAGCAATTATCTCAGCCCACACAGTGGGCTACCTTTGCCCTCATTCAGAGGACTGGGCAGATGGTGGGTTCTGGGAGGTTCGAGGCTGATTTTCTTTGGAGTTTCAAACGGAAGGTTTAGTGAAAGTTAAGGATTAGCTTTAATATGTTTACCCCTGCACTTACCAACAAGTGGTGTTCATGCGTCATTCCGAAAAGTGGCAGTAAAAGGTGCTCTGTTTGAGGGGTGGGTACATTCTTTGATTACTGGGTTCACAGAGACTGACTTGATCATTTCATTCTGCTGATGCTCACAGTTTCACCCCTTTGCCCTCAGAGGAAATAGATGTTGTCCTCAAATGGATTGCTGTGCGCTGGGCTCCTCTATGCTCCTGGTACCTCCCCTGTCTCTCTGTGCATCTCCTCTGTCCGTTGACCATTGATCTATATTCATTGTTGACTGTCGTTGCTTTGTGAGACTCAGAGAAAGATCCCACGCAGAAAGCAAGGTCTGATTCTCTGAGAGTAATGGTATTTCTCCGACCTCATTACCATTTCAGCACAAGTTTAAAGAAAACAAACAAACAAACACATCTGCTGACAATACTCCTAATGTGTGTAATATTTCTTTGATACACCCTTATAAATGAGTGCACAAACAGATAAAATAAGCCAGCCTGCTTTTCAGGCAGGAGTTTGGTAGATTGTAAAATAAATCAAATCAAATGGCTTTAATAATCTTCCGGAATAAATTGATTTTCTTTCCCCTCGGCAAGTGGCTATGTGCATAGTGGCCTTCAGATGGGATAGCCACTTGGTAGGTCATTGGCTGCAAGTGCCAGTGTTATTATCTTCGGAAACCCCTTTCTTGCCTTGACATATAAGAAAGAAAATATAATAGAAGCTTCAAAGCTAGTATAATGATGGTGACCTAGTTGGGAGAAGTATCTCCCATGGAAAACCTTTTTATTTCCCACCAATGATAAAACAAATCATTTGGAGTCCAATTAGCAAGTGAGAGACTCTGATGAAAAAAACCCCAAAAAACAGGCCCTCTGCGTAGCAGGGTGTGTTTTGGCTCTTTATTTTGATAAGTGGTTTTAAGTATTTATTATAATAATCCACAGCCTACGGACTAATGGGCTGTAGTATGTCTTTTAGCTGCGATAAAGTCTTGAGAAAATGAAGCCTCGCTGTAAGCACCTGCAGTTAAATCTTGGTTGTGAAGTAAAATGAGGCCACTTTTTTTTATCACAATAATCATGTTTTCTGTTTAATGAAGTGAAAAATAGATCATTTCGCCATGTAGAAATTACAACACCCTGTACACACCACTACGAACAAAAGGCATTAATTGCTATTAATGGCCTTGATGTCTGCCCTTGAAGCATCACATTTAATTGCTTTCTACAGTTGCCTTGTTCAATTATTTGGATCTCTCTTTCATTATGGATGAACAATTCCCCCAATTTTATGGCTAGGTCTTCTAACATCAGAGCTGAGGTTCGATTTCCAATGCTGCTGCTCCTGCTGTCTCGTTTTGTGATATCAGTCGTAGTCACTAGTGACTCCTCTTTTGTCCGTGTCTTCACAGCTCGCAGCTGGCTAGCTGTTGAGGTTGGGAGGACAACATATTCACGTGTTCATGGGTTGGCACCAACTGTTATCACCTCAGCCAGCTTTATTTAACCCGTTGCCCTGGCATTGACTCAATACAGCTTGTGGATGACAGTACTCATGTGACAGGTGGTGAAGAAGTCCCCAGTGGATGGTAACAATCTGGTAATAACCTTCTTAATTTGTAGATCCAGGCAGAATGGACGTGAAAGCAAATCTGTTGGCCTTGATGTGTTTGCTCAGACTGCACAAGAGCCTGAGTGATCGATGTTACTCGTTGCTTGTTCCAGACAACAGGGAAGTGGAAATATCTGCCTGTCAGTTATTTGAAGCCATCCTGAATGCATCCATTTCCTAAATGATCTGCTGTTCTCCTTAGCTATTGAGATCCGTACCAGACATTTTTGAGTTCCCATACATTACCACTAGCTGTATAAGCACCGAAGGGCTAGTTTCACTAATAGACCTCTGTGTAGAGTGTTGCTGAGAACAGTGATGTCCCCTCTAGACACAACTGGGTCTTTGAATGCAGGCTGCATCCTTGGCTTCAGGTCCCCACCATCCTGCAGAAGCTCTTCTTGATTTGGTGGGCCTTTTGAAACATCTTCTCTTGCTGACGTACTTTGGCCAGCCAAGCTCAACTTCCAGGTTATCACAAGCCTTTGTCTTTGAAGACCTTACTGAAGGTAATGCAGCCCCCTGCCATCTGCAGAGACTTTCCGGGTGAGGCTCATATCCATCCACGTGTTCACTAAGAATTGTTAGTGGTGCCATCCTGGACACATTCCTTGGCCTCCACTAGTAGGCTCCCACCTTGTCCTGTAGCTGTTCTAGGGTTCCAGAGAAATTTACTCTAAGAGACACTGTTCCTGGCTGAGATTCCTTCACCTTTCTCTCCTCCTTAGTGAACAGGACCATCCCACGCACAGGCACAAACCATCTCTCGACGATCCTGTCCCTTAAAACCCACAGAGAGTTCAGCCTGGGCCTTTCCTCTTTTCCTTTTGGGTCTCTTTGACCCTTCTAAACTGAGGACTTCCTAGTCTGAAAATCTAACCAACCTATGTCTCAAAACCTCAGAGGTAGATGACAAAAGGAAGGCTTCAAGAACATCTTTAATCCTAAGACTCATATTCAAGACATTCTCTTCTGGTTGTTCTTTAGTTATCAAAGCTGCAAGTTAGTTATTTAAGTCACACTTTATGTCTTAGATAGACATACTTGCAAATGAAAATGTTGCCTGACTAAGTAGGTATTTTAACCTACCTTCAGGAGAACTTGAGATACAATCTTTTTCTCTCAGTCATGTGGGTGGTTTATACTATTTTCTGGCAGTTTCTCACCTCCGTTATCTTGGGACTCACTGTCTACCGTTAGAAGTTGCCTAACTAAAGATGAGGGTGTAAAAATGTGTTCTGAGGCCAATTCCAGCATGTGTTAAAGTGTGGAGGAGTGGCGTTTCCCCACATCAGAAAGAAGCAATTCTCAGAAAGTAGCTGGGCGTCCTACAATTCAAGTCAACTCTGATACTGTCTATCCAGAGATAGTTTCAGATGCCACAGGTTAAGGACTTGGTCCTACAAGACTGCCCTCCAACTTTAGACATCAGTTGTCACCTGTGCCATGGATTGGAGGCTCCCTAACCCCTTCCTTGGGTTCAGATTGATTAATTTGATGGAGTGGCTCATAAAACTCAGAGAAACATTTTGCTTACTAGGTCATCAGTTCATTATAAAAGGATATAAATCAGGTACAGCCAGATGGAAATGGTGTGCAGGGCAAGGTGTGGGGAAGTGGCGTGGAGCTTCCGTGCCCTTCCTGGGTACTCTACTTTCCCCAAGTCTCCACATGTTTAGCAACCTGGAAGCTCTGAACTCTGTCCTTTTGTGTGTTTTTTTAGAGACACTTTATTACATAGGCATGATTGATGAAATCATTGGCCACTTGGTGACTGATTCAACTTCAACCTCATCCCTCTCCCCCCACCCCCCTCCAGAGATGGGGGAATGGGATGGAAAGTTCCAACCCTTTTATCACATGGTTGGTTCTCCTATCATCAAGACCTATGCTTTGGTTGCCTAGTTTTCCAAAGGTCAGCACATTAACATAACAAAAGGCACCTTGATTGCTCTCAACATTTACGAAATTCCCAGGGTTTAGGAGCTCTGTGCTGGGAACAGGGATAAAGACCAAGTGTGTGTGTTTGTGTGTGTGTGTGTGTGTGTGTGTGTGTGTGTGTGTGTGTTTCTTATTATAAATCACAGTGTTACAGGACGGACTTCCTGGCCATGGAACAGAGCCAAGGTCCTGGCCCTAGACTCATCAGAACAGGGCTCTAATTATTTGAGTCCACCAGCCACAGGATATACATATATAAAATATAACATGATATAATTATCTACATGAACATAGTAGTCCCCCCTTATCCACGGTTTCACTTTCTGCTGTTTTATTTACATGTGATCACCTACGGTTTGAAAATATTAAATGAACAATTTTAAAATAAACAATTCATAAGTTTTAAATTGCATGCTGTTCTGAGTAGTGTGATGAAATCTGGAGCCACCCTGCTCCATCCTCCCAGGATGTGAATCATCTCTTTGTCCAGCATCTCCACACTTTATACACTCCCCGCCTATGGGTTACCTAGTAGCCTGCCAGGTTGTCGACTGTCACAGTGTCACAGGGCTTGTGTTCAAGTGACTCTTGTTTTAATTAATAATGGCCCCAAAGTGCAAAAGTAGCGATGCTGGCAATTGAGATATACCAAAGAGAAGACAGAAAATGCTTCCTTTACATGAAAAAGTGAAAGTTCTTGACTTAAGGAAAGAAAAAAAGTAATATGCTGAGGTTACGAAGATGTATGGTCCGAACAAATCTTCTAAAGTTAGGCTACAATGTGTAAGAGATGCGTAGTTAAGATAGAAAGGCATTAAATTTGTGGGTGGAAGACAGGAACCGAAAATGTGTTCAGATGGATGGCAACGCGTTGCACCAGAAAGCCCTGAGCCTGTACAAAGACTTCAGCAAGGCTGCCCCTGAAAAGAGTGACACCAAGCCATTTACTGCAAGTGACTGATGGTTATATTGCCAGAAACGGGTTTTTGGTGTCATAACAGGACAGAATTCAAGGACACACCGATTAAGACAAGCAAGCAAGGCCAAGCAAGCAGTGGATTTATTAAAAGAAAAAAAGAGAGTATGCTCCAAAAATAGTGGGAGCAGGCAGGCCAGGAAAAGAGCAACGGACCCGAAGAACAAAGAAGCAAAGCGTTTTACTAGCATGAGGGAGCTAAATAACACTCAAGTGTTAGGAGTGGTATTATAGGCATTCCCATACACGTCCTCACTGACCACTCCTTCCCGGAGGGAGGTGGGATCCTCTTGTCCTTATTTAGCCCTTGTCAGAACTATCATGGCAATGCCAAGGGTGGAGATGTTTCCCTGCCCCCAGTGCTAAGAATATTATGATCCATTACAGTCAGCTACAGTTCACCTTGAGATGAACCAAGATGGCGTCCTGGATCTGTTCTCAGACACCAAAATCTAGTCTGGCCAGACTAGTAGCTGCTCCCTTTCTGAAGAATGACCTCATCTCCTCTCTCCTTTGTCTCTCCTTACTTCCTCCTTTCTTCCCTTCCCCCTCTCTTCCTGAGGCCCCCATTCTTTCTGCCTATGGTAACAGTTATACAGATCCAGGAATAAGTTTGGAGTGAGAAATATAAAAATTACTGGAGAGGCTGTGTCTACTGATGAAGAAGCTGCTGCTATATTTCCAGCAGTTTGGTAGTATCCATGGTTTAGGCATCCACTGGGGGTCTTGAAATGTATCCCCCAAGGATAAGGTAGAGAGGACTGCTGTATATGTTTTTTTTTT
>NW_017731583.1:1503609-1519473 GCF_001890085.2 Hipposideros armiger
AGGGACTGCAGCCTACGCCGTCGCCAGCGACTCACGGCAGCTCAGCTCCAGGTTGAGCTGTTGTTCAGCATCTTAGCTGTAGAGGGCAGTGTCATTGGCCCTCATATGTGGGATCCGAACCGGGGCCCTCTGGCATCCCAAGCGAGTTCTTAACCATCGTGCCACTCGGCTGGCCCTGTATATGTTTTTAATGTGTGTACATACACTGGAGTTTGCAAAGAACTGGAATAGAAATGCAAATGCATATGAGGACTAATGCAACCAAAATTTTATGTATTTGCTGATGATATAACATTTTCCTTTCTGGAGTAGAGTGTAAAGCCCTGGGCAGGAAAGAACAGTGAATTATTAGTTTCCTTCAAGTCTACATAAATAAAAGATTCTAAACCTATGCTTTCATAAGTTTACCATGCAAAGGGTCGCACGAGATAGAGCTGTTATAGGTCTCGGATATGTATTTAACAGCAGCTGCTGCAGGACACGTGCTTTCTGAGTTCAGTGGATTCAGTGGACCAGAATCTCCTCACCTTACCACACCACCCACCCCTGAAGGTTTGTTTCTAGAGAGCAGTCCACCATCTGCCTTAGAAGCATGCAAACAGATTTATTTCAATTATAAGAAATTTCAAATCTCTTTCCTGCTTCTTTTAGGGGCTCCTTAGAAAGTTTAAATGACTCCATCTGGACTAGTGATAATAGGTATAAATTTATGCATTATAATCTGGGTGTCTTTTCATCTTTTTTGATGGTAATATCAGCAGTGTAGATCTACTTTTGTTTTTTTTTTAATAAAAATGTATCTAGCAGGCCTTTCGTTTCATTTTGGTGGACAGTTTTAATTGTGTCATTATAGGACCTAATTTCCCAAATAAAGCACAAAGAAAGAAAGAAAGCTTTAGTAGTTTTTCATGTCACTAAAATCCATCCCCCTTGCCACCAATATCACCTCGCTGGAACCCTGTCTGTGTTCTTCAATGACTTTTCCTTATGTTAGTCCTCTGTTACAAGAAAATGTGTAGACATGTTAATAGATAATTTATTTTTTGTTTCCAAAAACAGTTCATTTGTCCAACACGGGACTGTATTGTGGCTGTGGCGATTAACAGGCAGGTTGATAAAGCTTAGAACATTATTCAGTGTCTAAAGGAAGGTCACATTCCCTGTGCTAGCTTAAGTGCATGCAAATGACGGCAGGGGTTTCCTTCTTTTCCTCTCCCAGAAAAGGGCTTTGTTAAATATGATAATTAGTCAGTTGGGAAGGTTAAAGTTTCCTGCAAATACTGTAGAAACCTTTTCAATAAGTATTGTGATGGAAAAAAAGTCACTCATTTAGTCAAGTAGTATTGAACTAGAGACAAAAAAAAATGGTTGTGAAAGCTGGTGCAAATGGAAATCAAGTTGAAATTCTTGATATTAATAATAATGAAGGACCTACTTATTGAGTTCCCTGATTTACCCAAAGAAGATCTTTCAGGATTCCACAGCAAACTAAAAAGAGTTTTAAAAAGAAATTAGATTTATGGCAATGTATTCATGTCTGTGAAAGAAAGTTCTAATGGCAATGAACCCTGATGTGAGGGGGGATGTGGTCTGAATTTTAACCATCAGCATGGTTGCTTTATTTAATCACAGTAATGAGTCCCTTCCTTTGTCTACATATGGCTAGTCCACCACAAGTTATCTTAATGATATCAGGCAGGGTGTGCAGTTGTTTTGTGCATGAAAAGGAAAAACAGTTGAACAATCAAACTGATTTAACCCTGAATGCCAACAGTGACAGAGGGGGACCACTTTTGTGACAGAAAACTGAGTGGTTTTATATCTCACAAAAGGCTGAAATAATGCTTTATGCTTGTAGTATCACATAAACAAGTTACATCTTAAAAGTTTAACAGAGAATTGTGTTTAGCTTAATCCTCTAGGAAGAGTTCATATTAACTGTCTATTTAACAATGTAGAAACTTCTGGAAGGGAGCTATTTAGGTTTTACTTATGAACTGGCAAAAGTGAAGTAAATTCTCGAACAATCTCTCAGACCTTTCCAGACAAACAAACACACAGACACCTACAGACCATACCAACACCAAGTCTTAAATATCTTACAGATAACATAGCTTATTTTAAGGATCCAAGTTGCTGAATCAACAGGAGGTATGTTTTAAATACTCAACATGAGCTTAGCATCAGACTGTTAGCAACTTGTGGCCAATTCCTCTCTCATTATGTTTCCAGAGCCTAGTGAAGTACATTTCTTAAGATAGGCATGTTAAAGGAATACATGAATGACTGCATGAATGCATAAGTGAAATAATTCTAGGCTTGGAGACATATCTCAAAGGGAGCCTTGGTATTTTTATGTGGGTGGGATGCAACTCAAAGAAACATCAAATGTTCTCTAAAATGGAGCTAATAATCTTCTTCACAGCATTTTGTGAAGAATGCATATAAGCTGTTTAAACCGTGCCTGGCACATGATAGAAGTTATATAATTGTTAATTATTACTTTATTACACTGAAGGGGAAAAAGTAACCCAAGTGTAACCGACAGCTTGAAGGGGCTTAGGAAAAGAGAGCGTGCAGTTCTAACCGCACCGAGATGGTGCCCACTGCATTTTACCTTTCCTGGGCCCCGAACACTTTTGTCTTGGGGGACCCCATCCTCTATTTAAAACAAAATTTATATTTTATGATTGTATTGGTATAAAGAGGAGCACAATCCAGGCTGCATTCATTATTATGTATGTATTATTATATTCACATTTTCCTCTGATTTAAAAGAAATAAAATTAAAACATTCTTGTGGGCCCCTAAAAGTTTCATGGGCCTAGGAACTGTGTGTACCCAATGGATAAGTGGGGACTCTGGTGGGGTTTTGAGTGAGGTTGTTGGAGAGAGTGAGGTACACAAGGATGACAGTCCTCATATGTAGTGGCTCAGAACTTGGGCTCCGGGTTCAATTGCAGACTCTGCCATTTACTGATTTAGTGACTTTGCATCATTTGTTTAATCTCTATAAACTTGAGTTTCCTAATTTATAAAATAGGATAAAATAATCATAGATGCTCATAGGATTGCCTGTAAGGATTAAAATGAGTTTTAATTAATACAAAGAAAGCACTTAGCACAATGGCTGGTACATAGTGAATAGTCAATAAATGTGAGCTATTTTATTTTTTGATTATATGCTGGGGTATTTTAGGCATCGGTGTCGCCTCTGCACTCCACTCCCATTGCCCCCCTTTTGGAGTAACTTCCAGCCTTCTCTGGATTAAGGGTCATGGGTATGATTTTACATAACCTAGCAATGGTTCTTATAGTTATTCTGGAGTTTTGGAATGTTCAAAGATGTTGACGGTCTGATTTCAGTGCTCACAGTATTTATACATCTTTCTGAGGGCCTTGCCCTTCCCTTCAAGCTTTACATAGTGTCACATCACCCACAACACTCTGCTCTGTGCTTGGCACCCAGAAGATGCTCATGAAATGTTTGCTGAATTGAAATGACCCAGAGGAGAACCTTTGAAACAAGGTACGGGGAGCACAGCGTTGCCACACAAAGTTCTATGGCATTAGAGACAGAGGAGAGCGCTCAAGTACACTAGAAAAACACTATCCAGAAATACTAGCATTTTTGAGATTTTGAATTCAAGCTGATGATTGTGACAGGACAGGAGAATATGCCTGTGATATCTCTTCTGTGAACAGGGTCTCCTCTATCAACAGGTGCAACATGTAGAAGTTGTCTGAAGATTTATTTCCTCCTTTACTCTCCTTGGAAAAACTCTCACTTTCTTAGAAAGGTTGGCCGTTGAAGCTCACTATTTCTGTGAAAATACACATGGACAGGAAAAAAGCAGCCATCAACCCTGGTGGCAAATGGAGTGATAGGCATCACAGCTAATATGTCCTCATGTCTAATACCAGGTCATCCCATTGCCCAGAAGACAAATTTCCACACTAGGGTTTATATGAAAAAGAACAAACCCCAGAGATAATTAAATGAAAAAACTTCATTCAAACAGTTTCACGCTTCTGTTTTGTAAATTTTAGCTGGAACCAGTTCCAAGGAAGAAAATAATCTCATTAGAATCATATAATGACATAATTTACTTTCTTGAATAAAATTGCTGAAAGTTAGCAAGTAGAGAAACAAAGAATGTTAGTGAAGATGGAACTTAGTAGTCAACTTCAGAGTCATGCAGGGTTATTTGCAATCCTCCAATTTTTTTAAATAAGAAGTTATATCTGCTCTCAATGTCTTGCAATGAACCTTGTACATTTTTCCAGGAGTTAAAAAATAAAGACATCAGACTATCACGGTTATACTGCAAGATGAGATTCCGTAACATTCACCAGTGAGTGCGTGGGTATTGTCCACCATGCCGTCTGAGGTCTTATCAAAATTACAGAAATTTAGATTTTTTTAAATGATGAATTTAGAAGACTCATTAATGTGACCATATTGTTGTCAGCATCCATGACACCATATTAGCTTTGATTTTTCTTCTCTCTTCTCATGTTTCCTCTTCATCCTTTGCTGTCACTCATCTCTATATAACCCTTAGCTACTGGATTGCCTGAGGATTCTTTCTTTTTTTTCTTTTTTTTAAGATTTTTTTATTGGGGAATTGGGGGATGGGAACAGTGCTGGGGAATTGGGGGAAGGGGAACAGACAAGTTGCTGTCNTTTTGTTCTTCAGTCTAGTTGTGGAGGACATTGCTTCACTGGCCCAAGTTGGCACCATCATTGCGCTCTTCCTGGGCGAGGCAGATCAGTCGCCGGCTTCTGGACGGCCGCTCACTGCGGCTGCTGGCTGCTCACACTGGCTGCTGGCTACACACAGTAGCCCATGGCAACCCACTGCCACAGGGGCTGCAGCCTACGCCGTCGCCGGCGACTGACGGCAGCCCAGCTCCAGGTTGAGCTGTTGTTCAGCATCTTAGCTGTAGAGGGCAGTGTCACTGGCCCTCATATGTGGGATCCGAACCGGGGCCCTCTGGTATCCCAAGCCAGTTCTTAACCATCGCGCCACTTGGCCGGCCCTGCCTGAGGATTCTTTTCCAAGCTTTCTTTTCCTCCCACTCCAGAGACTTTCCTCTGAGATCTCATTCCTCTTCTGCTTATGGCTCCCGATGCCTCATCTGTCGTCTAGACCACTCTCTGGAGTCCCACTTAGAATATCTAATTGTCTATTTATCTTCATTATAAAGGTTTCCAGGCAACCAAAATTTAACCCAGCCCAAGCTTGATTATCTTTCCTTCTCCTCTCCCTCTTCAAAAAGTGCTCTTTTCCAGTTAGTCCTGTTTCAAGGAATGGAAATCACTATCCTTCCATTTGTCTGACAGTTGGCTGTCACCCTTGGCCATCCCCCCCTCATTCATCCCACATTCAAACGCCACTGTGCTGTTGGCTCTGCTTTCTACCTGCATTCCAGATGTTTCTGCAGCATACCGATTTGTCTTCCTCCCCACTGCCACAATTCTATTCCCTGCTACCTACCACTGACTCTCCTAGATTATGGCAATGGCCTCATAATTGGACTCCCCCCTTCTCGGTAAAGCAGACCATGCTGAAGTAGTGATTTTTTTTTTCAAAACCCAGTTCTGATCACATCATTTTCTGTTTAATGACCTTCAATTGCTTTTCATTTCTTTTAGGGTAAAGAACAAGTTCTTGCCACAAATTATGCAAATGCTTTAGCTTACTACATTCACTTTCCATGGAGCCTGCAATAGATACCTTCAGTGACACTCGATAGTGTGCGATGCCGAGTAGTTCTGTCTCAGCCAAATTGTCCACCTTCATCAAATGTTCTTTTCTCCTTTGTTCACTTGCTGTACCCATTAAGTCTTTGTTCCGTTTTCTGCACATGCTGTGTTATTTTGCTTGAACATAGATGTCTCCATTTATCACCAAACTACTGGTCACTTTTTACATCTTAAGTTAAAGGTGGTTTGTCTGGTGGGACTTCCCTGAATTTCCTTTGTTTAATCCTATAGTACCCTCTATTTTTCCACTTGGTAGAATTGTAAGCAGAACTGTAGTTATTTGTTTAATGTAGTCTTCATGAGAGGAGAGATTGTTTCTATCCCCAGAACTTAGAATCAGGTCAGGCATGCAGCTGTAGCTCAGTAACTTTGTGAAATGAATGAAGGAATAAATGAATATATAATGAAAAGAAGACATACGGGATGAGTTTTGGGAAAGTTAGTTACACATTTTGCATTTTAATATAAGGTTATCTATATATGTATATATTTATTCAGTTTAGTGGATACCAAAATAACAGTTCCATTTTAGGGCAAGGAAATTATTGCAAGTCAGTTACATCTAGTGGAATGAGTGTTTGTCTAGTTATCAGGACACCTGGGTTGTGTTGCCATTAACTAGCTGTGATCTTGGTTCAGTCACAGAACATTTTTGCACGTTGGTATCCTAAATTGGAAATGAAAATAAAATAGTTACCACTTTACTATCTGAAATAAAATTACAATTATGATGGTACTTTAAAAATGTAAGGGCACTATATATCTCGGGGCAAACCTATCCCAACTTCTAACATTTCTTCACATTCTCTGTTCTGAAGTAAAGGCCAATGTTTTTCAAAGTGTGACTTGTGGACCATCTCTTCATTTGGATGTGTGTGTGATAACTTGTTAGAAATTTAGATTTCTGGAACTCCCTTGAAGATTTTCTGAATTAGGATCTCTGGAAATGGGTCCCAGGGAAATCTATCTATCTAACCATCCAACCATCAGCTATGTATATATGTATGTATGTATGTATGTATGTGCGATCCATTATCTATCTATCTATCTATCTATCTATCTATCTATCTATCTATCTATCTATCTATCTATATCTATCATCTATCTGTATCATCTATCATCTATCTATCATCTATATCTATCTATCATCTATCATCTATCTGTATCATCCATCATCTATTTATCATCTATATCTATCTATCTATCTATCTATCATCTATATCTACCATCTATCATCCATCCATGCATCCCCTATCTGCCAATCAATCAATCAATCAATCAATCATTATCTACCATCTGTTTAAAAGCTTCCAAAGTCATACTGAGGCATACTAAAATTTGAGAATCCCTGTTTGCCTTCCTTCATGCTGTTCCCCTTAGGCGGGCAGTCCAAGGTTTGTCTCTTTGGTATCTGTAGCCTTCACATCTTTAAGATTTGTCTTGAATCCCTTGCTTCTTCTTGAAGCCTTCCCATATTACTGCAGCAGCTCTCATTGAACTTCCTCTTGATGATATTTTAAGGCTCTCAGAATTCACCAAATTTAGTGCTCAACTACACATACTGCTCTGTTTCATGAACTAATCATTCTTGTGCCAGCCTTACTCCTTCAAATAGATTTTAAGTTCCCTAAAGTGCAGACATCTGGCTGATTCTGTTTCCATATGCCCCTAGTATCTGGAAAATGTTGAGCATAAAGTAGGTGCACAAACATTTGGAGGGAGAAGCCTGAAAGAGACAGGCTTTTAGTAGCTGGAGAATCTATAAAATCCTTTTGTCCTTTCTCATCTTTGCTGCTGTCCTTGTTTTCACTGGCATTTTAATAGACATCCATATTATATTTAAAACTTTGTGCTTAGCTCTTTGTAAATCTAACACAATGCTGAACAGAACACACATTTAGCTTCTGGTGGAGGGTCTGCAAATGCCGATTTACAGTGTGTAGGAGGTGCCACATGTTGGGCATTAGTTTTAGAGACTGATTGTAAAAGTCATTTTCTGGTTGTGATTTTGTAATCTTACTTCCTGGAGAACTGTGGTCATTTCTGATGGGCTGGTCAATGAGCAACATCATGGTGTCTTTCTTCATCAGTCATGATTTATTTTTCTTTGCTTTGATTTTTTAAAAAACACATGGAAAAGAAAAGTAAAATAGTATTTGTACTGGCTTGAGAAACAGGTAAAGAATTGTAAAAATCTATTCAGAAGGTGTTATGAGAAGAGGACAAAAAGTCTTCTTTTTTCTTATTTAAAAGATACTAAGATTTACTAAGAATTTCTGTGTAGGGCTGCTCTATTAAAACAGATGACTACCGAGGGATACCTGTGAAGTGTGTGTGTGTGTGTGTGTGTGTGTGTGTGTGTGTGTTGAAAGTGCTTTGAGTAGCTGAAATGGGGAAGTCTGGGAATAAGCAGAATCCAGCTTTCGTAGCCATTTGTTATTTTGCTGTCGAGAGACTCCTACAAATAATCTAGTTATTAGAATTTTAATTAGAAATTTTCTGTGCACCTGAGGGCCAGTCACAGAATTTGCACCCCAAGTATATAGTTCCCATACAAATGACTTTGACTAAAAAAAAAATAGTAACAGTGTTACCTTCGATTGGTGCAATCTTGATTGTGTTTTCATGTTTCTGATATAATTTTGATTTTAATCCTTATAACACTCTCACAAAGCAAGTAAACAAGAACGGCTATCCTCAGGTAGAAGCATAATCCATGTTATCATTTCCAATTTCTCCCAGGTGATTTGTTCTGTAACATATTGCCAGTGCCACCTTCTCTGCCTGCCTAGAAATAACAGAATATGTAGAAAAATACAAGTCTTTAAGAATAATACTGTATTATATTCATAAGTCTAATTAATATAAAAATGTATATTACATATATCAAAGACAATTAGGAGGTCTCCCTTGCCAGTCTGAGGAGCAAATGATATGGTCCAGTGTTGCCTGTCATTCATTTGTAAAAGTTAAAGGACCCTCTTGGGATCTGGCCCAAGGTGACCTTATGTCCAGTCTACATGAAGAGATACCGAAATAGCTTTTGCTAAAGAAGAAAAGAAGAGTAAACTCATATAGGGCACACAATTACACAATGTAGCTGGGACTGTATATGGCCATTGAGAATTCCTAGGGAGCCCTTGTTTGCAAGCCTACTCATTTCCACCCTGGAAACCTTGGGGTGTGAGCTGCTTTATGGAGTAGTCTTCCTGTTATTGTCAAGTGCCCTACATGTGCACCTGTTTTGTGTCAGCCTCAGCCAACCAATAATCAATGTTGTGGCTGGACAAACCCTGTGCCTCTTATGACTGCAAGATGCCCTTTCGCATAAACCATCAGGAACCTTTGGGGAATAAAAAATAAAGGTTTATTACTTGCAGGACCTGGACATCACAGAGTACTCTTGGGACTACACAGAGAGGTCACAGGTAGACAGAGAGTGCAAGAGCCTGGGGTTCTGTTTTTATTGGGGTCGATGGTGGAGGCCCTAGGGTTTCACAGGCTCACTTTTTATTGGTGAATTTAAAACATAAGAGCAAGAATTTGAAGTGAGGAAAGAGAAAAGAAAACAAATAGCCCAAATGATCAGTTTTTGAAATCAACCAAGGTCTCTAAAAAAAAGGAACTCCACTTGGGTGGGGGTGGGGAGGGGGGAGGCAGCCTGGCTCTTTATTTGGCTGACAAAGTGTTTATTAGTGGCAGCCATCTTTGAAGTGTACGCCTCTTTGAAATGGATGCTTTGGCAATTGAAGCTAAATCAGGCACTTGCATTACAAAAAAGGAAAAAAAGAAAGCAATGGTCACATCTTATACTACACCTTCTTGGCTTCCCTAACAAATATGCTCTGGACACCTGTTCATGGATCCGTCTCACTTGCCCTGGGACCCCGTATGCTCTGCTTCCTGGATGCAGTGAAAAACAAACAGAAACAAGCAAACAAAACCCAAAAAACAATAAACTATCTGTGTCTGTGGTACTGCCAACCAGGGTTCTGGGTGCTTGTGCTGTGATCTGTGACAGTTGTAGACACTACATGTCAGACCAGCATCAGTGACTGCCCCGTCAACTCCTGATGTTTGAGCAACAATTACTTGCTGACCCAGCTAGAGGGCCAGGTGTCCTTCAGGTGTTTCCTCGGACTCCAAATCCTTCTCTTCTTTCCCTTTTCCTGAGCTTCACAGAGACTCAGTTCTAGGCTCCCCTGCATCCCCTAAAGGACTTTCTACCCATCAGTCCTCCAACCCTCGCATCTCATCGTCTTCTTGTGCTGTAACTCTCTGACGCTCATCCTGTAGTTGAAAGAGAAACAAGACCCAGAGAGAGTAGCATGTTAAGCTGTGGAGCTGGGCTTCTACTCAGGTCTGTCAAAATGTGTGTTTGCAATCACATCCCCAGAAGATTATTTCTCTTTTTAGAAGATTATCTCTTAAGGATGTAGGGAGAGAGTGATAACGAAGTGGGAACATGGTGAAATGAGAGGCCTTTGTTGTTGTTGGTATTTTTAGGTTGGAAGGAATTCAAGTATGTTTTTGCTCCAGAGAGGAGCCTGAGAACAGAGGCCTTGTGTCAATTAGAATGAAGGGTGAGTAAGGAATTCTAGGACTCTGGAGAGAAGCAGTGATATTTGCTTTGGCAATTTATGGACATAAACTAGGATGATGGACCCTACTCTTCTCAACTTACGGATGGTTTCTTTTGCAGGTTGATACCCAGGGTGGAGCGAATTGAGTTGCAACACAAGTGGTGGAGTAAAAATCTATTAATTTTAAGTATACTCATAGGTTGTCTAACTAGTGTCTACAATGTTAGCAAGCAGAATTGTAAAAGATAAGAGTCTGGTACAAAGATACAACGGAATACTACTCAGTTATAAGAAAAGACGAAATAGTGCCATTTGAGACACTATGGATGCATCTTGAGAGTTTCATACTGAGTGAAGTAAGTCAGATACAAAAAGTCAAGAACCATATGGTTTCACTCATGTATGAAAGCAACAAACGAACAGGACAAACAAAGACTGACAGACACAGGCAATAGTTTAGTGGTTACTAGAGGATAAGTGGGGAGGGGAGGAGGTAGAAAAGGGTAAGAGGGTCAAATAGTATGTGGCAATGGAAAGAGGTTGAACTTGGGGTGGTGAACACACAGTGCACTATCCCAATGAAGTGTTATAGAATTGTAACCTTGAAACCTATATAGTTTTATTAACCAATGTCACCCCAATGAATGTAATGCAATTAAAAGAAAAAGAAATGTAAAACAAGTGGTCTTGCAAGAGAAACCAGCCTAATCCTGGGACTGTGTTCAGTTATCATTCAGCTCTTTATGGCTAGAGATGACACCTTTCCCCCCAATGCCTGTTTGCCTGAGCTTTTATTTATTTTTTCTTAGCTAAAGTAAGTGGAAGAATAAGTTGAGGATTCAGGGGTGGGATGGGGCTGTATTAGTTTCTCAGGTTGCCACAAATCACCACAAACTAAGTGGCTTACAAAACAGAAATGTATTCTGTCACAGCTCTGGAGACCAGAAATCCTAACTCAAGGTGTCTACGGGGCCAACTCCCTTCAGAAGCTCTCAGGAGGAGCCTCCCTGCCTCTGCAGCTTCTGTTGGCTCCTGCTGTGGTAGCATCACTCCAGTCTCTGCCTTTGTCTTCACATGGCCTTCTTGTCTCCTGTGTCTGCGAAGACCTACAAAAGATCTATGTTCAAATGAAGTCGTATTCACGGGTACCAGACATGAGGACTTAGACATATCTTTTTGAGGGACGCCATTCCTCCCATTATGGACAAAGGCATTTGGAGAGAAGAGAAGGAATAGGACAGGAGTATGTAAGGCAGCAGCATATGTGCCCCCACTTCCATTACTCCCTTTTTCCAGAGTTTGGCAAAGCCAGTTCTCAACTTTAATAAGGGAGTAGTTTAAGCCAGAAGCTTATGGGCTCTGTGAATCTGGAGCATGAGCAGAAGAACTTTGAGGCTCACATGGAAAAGGTGACTGAGATCATATCCCTAGTATCCTAGGGAGACTGGGACCTCGAGGTGGCCATCAGGTGACCAATGGGAATATCCACATCCCCTGGTCTCTCAGAAAGTCTGAAAGCCATGGAGCAAACCTCCTCAAGGTACTTCCTTCAGAGGAGGTGGTGGATGGCAAATGTGGCCAAAATAGGAGTCCACAAATGAGCAGTCATGTGCAGAATCCTGGAATCTCTGAAATAACTGAGGGGGCTTGGAGGGGTTCCTTTTGGTCCTGCTGCTAAACAGGGGAGCGCTAAGAGCTATTGTGATTTAGATGTGAATTTTCATAAGGCTGCATTTGCTCTCCCATGCTGTGGAAGCTGGGGAGGCTGAGCTTATAAAGGTACAAGAAAGACTAAAAGCACTTCCATGTAACGTGTGGGGGGCACATGCGTGGGGTTGCTCCTGGCTGTGAGCTGGAAGCTGCATTTTGCCTTGCTTGGAAAACCAGGAGGAAACTGTCTGAAGCCTGTGCTGAGAGGTGTTCTCAGCAGAGCTGTCAGGTGCCCTGGAAAGATTTGGGTGGTAGGAGCATTTGGGGGATTGACTGGGAAAGAGAAAAAAAAGGGGTAAAAAGGATGGAAAGCAGAAAATAATTTGAGAAATAGCAGTATTACATGACCTTAAAGGAGCATGCCTGCATCATGGATGGGGAAGAGGCTTGATCACTGCACTGTACACCTGAAGCTGATGTTGTATAGTATTGTATGTCAACTATCAGTGAATATATATATATATATATATATATACATATATAGTCATGGGACATGGAGTACAGTGTGGGAGTGGAGTCAAGGGCATTGTAATAGATATGTATGATATTGGTGGGGGAAGTGGGGCAGTGGATTGGGGGAGGGAGATTGTCACCTCGAGGAGTAAAAAGTATAACTAGTGCACTGTGTTGTACAGCTGAAACTAAGTCTAAAAAATGTGTATTTCACAGTAAAAAATAATAATTAAAAAATTAAAAAAAAGAAAAAAGGAGCACGCATTCCTGTAAACCTGTAAATGAATATGCTAATGAGTTTACAGGGCATGTGGGCAGCACATGCGGAAGGAAACACAGGCTGGTACGGAACAGGAGAAAGGGCAGCGGCAGCTGGAGCCTGTGGCTGACCAGCGGGCATGGCGTCTGTGTTCAGGGCTCTTCTCAAGGTTGGGACAGAGGGGTGATGACCGAGGGAATACCCTCTGAACTGAGGACTACGGCCCCCCATCAGGGTTGCATTCCCTCCCTGAAGGCTGCCCTTTCCCACCTCCCAGTATTCACACCCCTGGTTGCATTCTTTATTCTTTCAAGCAGGAAAGAGATGAGGAAGAAATTAGCTATGTTCAGTAGAAAACATCGGAAGCACCAGCATAGTGTTTTTCTTTTCTTTTCTTTTCTTTTTTTTTAAATAAAATCTCTGCTATCACTTTTCAGAAGAGATGAACAAAAAAAATCTGTGGGTGCTAAAAGAGGGTGCTAGTGGGGTTTAGAAAATGTTTTCCTGTGGGAACAAGTAAAATTGAGTTGGTCCGTATGTCAACGACCCCTTGCTCAAACCTTAGACAAAGAGGTCAGCATACACCCAAGGTTGGTTCACTGAGCCACATGGGGCCCCTGCAGATCCTGACTTGGGGATATAGTCTCTGCTTCCTTCCTGTGGCAATTGGTTGAGTTCAGAAATTGCCTTTTAAATGATGGCCCTTGCTAGGCCCAAGAAAATGTCCCTGGGAATGAACGAGCCCATTCACCGAAGGCCCTGCAGGGGGCAGCAGAGAGCTGGTGTCAGGCAGGGCTGCTTGGGTAGCTGTGGCCCGTTGCACCCCTATCCCTGCTCCAGATGAATGGCGCCTGGACACCCCCTCCCCGCACCCCCCGAAAGAGACAGTGGAGAGCAGAGCAGGGAAGTTTGGATACACAGAAAACCTGTAATCTCTCTGCCTTTGTACCTGCTTCTGTTGCTTTCTGGAGGCCCTGACACATCCTCATCTTCAAAAGCTCTCAGTACATTGCTATTACGATCATTTATGTCCAGGATGTCTCCTCCACCCGACTGGAGATGCCCAAGAGCAGGGCCTTAGTCCTCAACTTTGTGTTTCTAGCCACAAACACAATTCTTGGCACATTACAAGTGCTCAATAAATATTTGTGGAGTTAAAGAAGGGATGGATGAATGGGTAAGCCATTTTAAGTTCCTCAGTACTTCTCCATCATTCATGGTCAGAACTTCTTTCAAATATCCATGGTGCATCATGGTTAAGTTGAATATAAGAAATAAAAATGACCAACCTTAGATATCCTAAGAAAGAGGAGAGTTAGACCTGATCATTTCAGTGTCTTCTTACATCTAGGCAAGCATGTTCTGATATACTATTGAGCAGGGAAGACTTCAGTGTGGTAAGTGGGAAGCAGACATAATAATCATCACTCATAACTTTGCTAGCCTATATTCCTATAGTATTGGTGGTAATTGGTCAAATCCTGACTACTTAAAATATGAGGCACCTGATATATCCATGTCATAAGGGGTCATCTGCAAAGCCACAAATCCCCTTCCTCCTTATGGAGGTGAGAGGAAGATGCTATCACAATTAATGGAATACTATTGACCCAATATGGATTTTCACACATGAGGAGAGGCCACAGTCAAAGACCATAAGGATTCCTTTGTAAAGAAGGCTTGAAAATGGATACATATAGTGAAGTCTTGTTTGGGAAAGAACAATTAGAAACTTGCAACTGCACCTCAGAGTGAACTGCATGTTTCTTCCAGCGTCACAAGTCTTCTTGTTAAGTTTTTCTCTCTATGCCACCCTGTGTGGGACAAATACTGTGTATGTTGAGAGAATGGGAACCGGTTACTTGAAATATTCTATGTCCAGGATACCACTGATTTGTCATCCTTTCTTTCCCATACTACCTATTTTTAATTTTAATTAAGCCATGGATATTACTCCTATGAAAATAAGTTCTTTGGTTCTTCATTGTGCATGAAAAGTGGCTCTTGGTTTTAAACTTGTCTTATTTTCCTATAGTTTTCTTTCCCTGAGAAGGTCTGTTGGCACAGAAATATTTTCTGTCACACTTGTCATTTGCAATCATCCTCCTGCACATATCTGCCTCATTAACTCCACATTTCTTTTGAGAACTCAGCATGAGAATATCTCTTCCTTTCTTGCCTAACACCAGTTCATTTTTCTCTGATCACTATTATTATTTATTTAACCTAGAGCCATATTTTTAGATTCATTTTGTAAAAAAGATGCTATACGAGATAAAAGCATATAATACCATATTCACAAATCACAGACAAATAACTCTTTAGGTGATGGGCAAGACTGGAGATGTTCTTAACTTAATGTACTCAAGGTAGAAAAATAATGGGTATATTATACAATGTGGCCATTTTTATTCAGCAAACGATGAAAGCAAAATTAGATGTAATGTCCTTAATAGTCTTCCAACAATGCTGAAAAGGAGAGACTTGGGCACATCCCAAGCCGTTGACATAGCTTGCCTTTAGGCTGTCTTCATTAGTCATCTATCATGTCTATTTATACAGATCTTTTATTTTCCTTGCTTTGTAATTCAACCACTGGAACCACCAAAGGTTCTCTTCTTCAGGACACCAGCTGGGTTTCTTTTCTACTAACTGGGCATAGTGTTCTGGGCGATAAGGCATCTAACATGGAACTATGTCCTCTTTCTTTGTAGAGACTGTTTCAGTTTGAAAATAACTTTCTGAAAGTAGTAATTTGTCATAGCAGGGGAAAACATTCACTTCACTTACTGAGGACTGGGGGTAGAGAAAAGTATGGATCTTTCTTTCTTTCTTTCTTTCTTTCTTTCTTTCTTTCTTTCTTTCTTTCTTTCTTTCTCTTTTTTAAAGATTTTATTGGGAAATTGGGGAAGGGGAACAGTGTGTTTTTTCCCAGGACCCATCAACTCCAAGTCAAGTTGTTGTCATTCAATCTTAGTTGTGGAGGGTGCAAGCTCAGCTCCAAGTCCAGTCGCCGCTTTCAATCTAGTTGCAGGGGGTGCAGCCCACCATCCCATGCGGGAGTCAAACTGGCAACCCTGTTGCTCAGA
>NW_017731583.1:1520492-1521253 GCF_001890085.2 Hipposideros armiger
CTATCACTTTGACTTTCTGATCCTTAGTGGGTAAACTGAGAAGTGAAGAGGCTGAGAGCTACTTTTCTCTTTAGTGGGTAGGATTGTAATATCTATTCTCTTCAGAGGAAAGTCCATGAGGAAAATATTCTACATGTAGCCAGAATTATGGGACCAGAAAATAATATAGTCAATATACAGCTCAAAGAGAGTTCACCTTTCAATTATCCCAGACAGAAACAACTGCATCTTATATTTAAAGATTAAGAAAATAGAAATGCCATAGTGTGGCGTCCATGGAAGAAGGAATGCCATTTTTAAAACTTTTGGCAGAGAACTGCCTTTTGAGGGTGGAGGTTGCTAGTACTTTGAGTTCCTGGAGATAAAAACCTACAACCCTTTGGGATTGAATTTCCTTTTTGGAGACCATCCTAGGATAGGCCATGTAAGTCTGCAAATGGAGGACTAGTAGCCATCTATGATTCTTGGAGAAAGTCTTGAAGCTTCAACTTGTCTCCATTCAGATTCTGCTGTTTGCTCATGTAAACTGATTATTTTTATCTGGTTATATTTTAAAGGAGGCCTTTTAAGAGTTTTTCTCCCAAAGGAAAATTAACTTATTTAGTTATGGGACTATGGATGATAGAACCATCTGCACATGCTTTGAGGGGCTCACACAATTAAACTGTGGTATAGAAAATAAAGTATATTTCATGAATGGTTGAATACAGGGACTGAGATTGAACCATTCCCTATGAAGGAGGGAAGGTACTGGAATCCCT
>NW_017731583.1:1522535-1566128 GCF_001890085.2 Hipposideros armiger
CAGTCATAAAGATACATTGCAAAGGCCCTGCTTAAATGAACAGCAGCATCTGACCCTTCTCTGCAGCTGCTCACATGACAAAATATTGCTTCTTTTCTATTCTGGAAAAGGTAAGGAGTCAGAGAGTAAGTGATGATGATAGTGTTTGGACCAATGATTTAGGGGCAAGGTAGTAAGAAATCTGCAAAACCCCAGATGGATTTGTGAGGCCAGAGAAAGATTCCCTGGGAAAGGAGACGGTCCTGGAGAGTGTTTGACTGAAATGGGAGGCAAGGCCAACGGGTCACAGAGGCCTCAGAGAGACTCCCAGTTCCCAGCCAGCCACAGAAAGCACTGGGGTGAGGCTCGTGCCTGCAGGTGTGTCAGAGAAGCAACACGGAGAGTCTGAGTTATCAAGCCTGAATGAGGCCATGTGGACAAGGGTGGAAGCCATCTTAGAAAGTCCTGGATGGACTTACTGCTGAGGACAGAGACCTCCTCCTCCCTGTCGTCCATACCAACATGTTGGCACCAAGCAAGCCATCTCCTCAATATAAATGTATCCACAGGTAAGGGAGAAGGAATATTCTCAGATTACATTTCTGCCATCCTGACAAAATAGGCGCTCAAAAAAATTAAGGTGAAATACACACACACACACACACAAATTTTTTTAAGCATATATATATTTTTTAGTGGTTGAATTTGGAGGCCAGGATTTAGCTCATTTCTAATACAAGAGATAAGAGAATGCATATGCAACTTCCTCAGAGTTTTTAATGGCTCTCTTAGTCCCATTAAGAGGTTAGAAAAGGGGAATATGTGAAAAACACCTCATCTGAGGCTCTGGAGCAGTTGGAGAAGACAGTATGATGTGACCAGATTCTTTGGCCATAAGAATAGCTTTATGGCCCCAAGTCTGAACATTCTTCCATAGGTTAATATATTGTGAGCAGCTGTGTAGAAGGCTGTTCATCTTCCAGTAGAAGTAACGAAGTGTCTGTGACGGTTAATTTTGTGTGACTTGACTGGGCTAAGTTTTGCCCAGATAGCTGGTAAAACATTGTTTCTGGGTGTGTCTGTGAGGGTGTTTCTGGATGAGATTAGCATCTCAGTCAGTAGGCTGAGTAGAGAAGATCTGCCCTCACCAATGTGGGGGCATCATCCAATCCACTGGGGGCCTGAGTGGATCAGAAGGCGGAGGAAGGGCAAATTCTCTTTTCTCTTCTTGAGCTGGGATGTCTATCTTCTCCTGCCCTTGGGCATCAGGTCTCCTGGTTCTTGGTCCTTTGGACACCACGACTTATACCAGCAGCCCCCCTGGTTCGCAGGCCTTTGGACTCGGACTGAGTCTCCTGCATGCATGAGGCATATAGTAGTATATTTCAGTCCCCAGAATCACATAAATACATTCTCATAATAAATCTCCTCTCACATATCTAAGTATATCTTATTGGTTCTGTTTCTCTGGAGTATCTGACCAATACTGTATATAACACTGAAATTGTGTACAGCTGAAGCTCTAGGCAGTATTATTCCAGCCTTGGAAACAGGTCTCCGAACCACTGGTGAGGCCAGCTGTTGTGATAGGGCCGGAATGGCGAGAACCAAATGGATGTGGGGAATGTTGTGATGCACAGTCTCAGAGGTGCCATGTTTGAAGTTATTCATATTCTCAAGGTGAAGAATGCTTCTGATTCTGAAGCCAAGGCTTCACAGAATGTGAAACTACCCCTGGGAATGTCAACAATTTCTTGCTAGTTTTCACGCAATGGGAGTCAAAGTCCTGCATTTATGTTATGACTAGAGACACTGGTGTTGAATATGGGATAAAATGAAGCAGTAGATGAAGGAAACAGATCACCTACACCAGGTGGAAAGTGGGGACATGCTAAGCGACATGCTGCTGATGGAGCCCAAGTTTCCTAGATTCTTCCAGTTATTGAGTCTGATCAAGGGAGGGGATAGCTTGACTTAAGGAGTTGAAAACAAGGTCTTTGGGGCTTGGTATAAATGAAGAGTTCAGTGAAAAGTTGAATCGTCTTAACAGGGCCCTGAAGGAATGGACAAACAAGCTGGAAGCCTGTACAAAGGGAATGAGTGGGGCAAAGACCAAAATAAGCATTCTGTAGATGGGAACCAATGTGCCCATGGGAGACGAACGTAGTCACAAAGAAAAACCTGCTGTAGCATTTTATTCTCTAGCTGTGAATTATTTAACTTCTTTAGGTCTCATATTAATTTTCTGTATAATGTGGGTAATAATAGTACCAGTCTCTCAAGTTTTGGATTCATGTGAAGCATTTAATATTGCGTTAACATCCAATAAATGTTCTCTCTCATCGTTATCATGTGCTATACTGAATAATATCAGAAAATAGTAAAAGAGTTGGGGATTGAAGTCATCTTTCCTCTCTCCTTATTGTCCCAGTTGAAAAGCTTATAACTAGTTTAAGGATCTGGCCTCTAGGATTGCTAAGTCACAGAGTAAAGAAAGATAATATTATAAAAGGGATTTGGTCCTCAGTGGTACTAGAAAGAGAATTAAATTCCTTATTACAAAGATGGACTAGACTGGGGTGGGCTCATTTGGTTAGAGAAGTCTCTTCTTATTTCTCTGTTAGGGGACAATAAACTGGATTTCTGGACCAGCTTGGTGTAAGTCTTGGAAGAAGTAGGTTGTAATAATAGTTAAAATTTGTTGAAGTACTCGGTAGTTGCCAAGCACTGTTTTAAGTAGTACTTAATGTGGGGTAGAGTGAATTCATACTAACATTAATACAAAAGTCCATAATGAGCAAAACAGCAACATTTGAAGTAATGACAGGATCATTGTTGAGTCCATGTTGGAGCCTGAATAAAAAGGAAAAATCAGTAATACTGACCCTGTCTTTATTTAAAATTGTGATATTTTGTTTACTAAGGATTTTTTTTTGCATTAAGTGTAATTTTAAAAAATACAGTGTGCTCAAATATTACTTATCTCAGTTACCAAATTTTTGGCACCTCCTTAAAATTTGTGCCTGTGGGTGGTGCTTCCTGTCCCTTTCTCTCCTTTTAAATAAATATGAAAATTTATTTATCCCCTCTCAAACCTACCGTGGCAGGTGCTACCGTTAGCCACGTTTTAACATGTGAACAAAAATGAAGCCTAGGTAAGGCAGTATTAGTTTTCTATGTCTGCTGTAACAAACTACCATAAACGCGATGGCTTAAAACAACACACATTAAAACACACAACACACACAACACACACACACACACACACACACACACACACACACACACACTCACACACACTTATTCTCTTGAGTTCTGGAGATCAGAAGTCCAAAATCAGTTTCACTGGGTGAAATCTGGGTGCTGGCAGGGCCACACTGCCTCCGCCTCTGAGGGAGAAGGCTTCTTTGCTTTGTTAGCTTCTAGCGCTGTATTCTTTGCATTCCTTGGCTCAAGGCCTCTTATTTTAGCTTCAACGCCAGTGGCAGAACGCTGTGCCTCAGTTGACACGTGGCCTCCTTCTGTGGTCATCACACATCCCTGTGCTTCCTTCTTAGGAAGACACTTGTGATTATAGTTAGGACCCACCCAGATAATCCAGCATAATCTCTGCCATCTCAAGGTCTGTCCCTTTCATCACATCTGCAAAGTCCTATTTGCCATATAATGTGACATTCACAGGTTCTAGTGATAAGGACGTGGGGCCATGAATTGGCCTCCCATCAAATGATTAGTAAGTGGCAATGTTCAGGACAGATGGAGGAAGACTTGCTTCTGCATCTTTTTGCTGGGGACAGCTGATGTGTCCTTTGGCTCAGTGGGTAGGGCAGGTAGGGGGCTGCATGATTCAATGCATCAATTTTAATCGGCATCAATTCTAATCCCTGTAAGGGGCCTCCAGTACTGTAGTCAGCATCAGGGACATGTATGTGGGGAGTCCTCTTCATCCTTGTCCTGCTTACAGAACCCTACTTGCAAGACAGAGACAGAGGAGGCCTCATGCTCAGTGTTTGGAGCCATATTTATTTGACCCTTCCAGGTGATGAGACCTTATTTTATGCCCTTAGCTGACAGGCAGGAAGTTTGAGTAACAAAGGGAAAATGGATGCCTGGCATTCTCTCACCCCTATGCTTAACTTTCTTCCTGTCTGCTAGGAAATTCTTCTTTTGAAATATCCTAAATCCTTACTGACTTAAGTCCCATGTTCTTTGTTTCTCTTGTTGGGAAGATGGAAAATAACCACTTCCACCATCTGAATGATAGCATTTATGATTTTAGTGACTGGTAACATTTTAGCCAATTTTGATTTATTGTACACAAAGTAAAACAATAGTGAATGTGTGAGAAAGACACTGTGATTTATTATATTTGCAGATGGATCTTAGCATATATAGTGAGAATTATCTTGATTTTCTGCCAGCAACTCTTCGTAAGTTATGCATGGTCATCCCAGGACTCTACCATTTAGGGCAGCGTTGGGCAAAGTTCTGTAAAAGGGGAGAGAGAGCAAATATTTAAGGCTTTGCAGACCATGCAGTCTTTGTTACAACTACTCAACTTAGCCCTTGTAGCACATGAGCAGCTATAAACAATATGTAAAGAAATTGGTGTGGCCGTGTTCCAATAAAACTTTATTTATGGTCATTGAACTTGGAAATTTATATAGTATGTGTATGTCATGAAATATTCTTTTGCTGTTTTCTGCCATTTATAAACCATTCTTAGCGCACAGGCCATACAAAGACAGGTGGTGGGCTGTAGTTTGCTGACCCTGGAACTGGCAATTCTCAAATGTAGCTTATTCCTGGATGACATCTTAATGATAAAGTGAAGTAGGTTGGCATGACATTATCCTACATGGACGGCCAGGTATGCATATTCTCTCACCTTCAGCCTTGTCAAGACTCCCTTCCCCAAATCCTAAAATCTGTCAATAACGCTAACATAAACTGCTGAGATGAGATTTTAAAATAGCTCATCTCCCATCTAGTTTATCCGTCCGCCTCCAGATCTTGGTTTGACTCTGCCACACGCCCTCCTCGCAGGCTTCTCTCCCTTTCTTCTCCCCTTATCTTCATGAGCCTCTATTATTTGCATACATTTCTGCCTCTTCCATCTTTCCCACCAGGACAGACGTTTCTTGAAAGGTGAGACCAAGGACTTATTAATCTTTGCCTCTGGAATGCACTTATCACAGTGATAGTGGGAGCTCCATGAGTGACTCTTATGCATAAATTCTTCTCCAAAATGACATATGGAAGTTGAGAGTCAATGAAAAAAAGAAAAATAGAGATAGTAATGCCTCCGTTGTGTTTTCATAGTCACACACTTCTGACCCGATTAGTGATAAAAAAAACAAACAAACAGTGGAAATACCTGCATTTGAAGATACCACTTTTGGGAAATGAGTCTTCCTTCTCTCAGGACTGAATCATCCATCACACTGGTTCTACCCTTGGCTAATCTGAAAAGAAAACAGAACAAAAGACTCCGGACTGAAGACAGACCAAAGAATGAAAGAATACACAATCAGATGGTAAAGAAAAGGTGAGCAAACTCAGGCTGATTCACGGGTTGGTAAATTAACCGTGCCATTGCATTCTGATTACAAAGATTTACTTTCAAAGAAACTAAACTTTACGATAAAGGATCCCCAGTCAACTGAAAAGGAAAGGAAGTCTCAGAATACTTAAACAGACTGCTCTGTTATTTGGAAAATATTTTCCTGTGGTGCCGAGTCCTAGCATCAGCAAAGAAAGAATTTATTCAGAGGTGTAAATGGATTTAGAATTTTTCCAGCTTCCCTTTCATTCTGTTTAAGATGTGGGCCGTGTCTTTGAAGAATTGTTGTCTATAGGTTGTCATGAGGTGGTGAATAGCATGTAAGAGCAGTTGCTATAGTATTGAGGGACCCGGATGTCACCAAAATTTGGTTGGGATGAATGTAGCATTAGGAAATGTACACAAAATATTGCGTTGATGTTAAGCCAAAGATATCAATGAGCAATTTAAAAATTCGGCTGCTGTGCTAAGGGCAGTCACCCTGCTATGTGAGCGACAGTGCGTGAAGGCCAGGAAATTAAAAGGCTTAACCACATGTCCAAAACTGTCCGAACTACTTTATTGTTCAAGTGAAGTGAAATACAAATAGCCAGGAGGGTCAGATTTAAATTAAACTTCAAAATCATTTTGTGTTTTAACCATCTACGATGTTCTCAGCACTGCAAATAATAAGTCCACTTGCCTTGGAAGCCTAAACAAACAAAAAAAATCCAATACGAAAAACTCCCCGGACTCTATCTTCTCCCTTAACATGCTCAGCACATGTTCATTTTGAAACAAAAGTCTGACCGAGATCTAAAGTGAGGTGACATCAGTACCTAAGAGGAATTTCTAGGCTGTGATGATTACTGCTAATGGCCTTCTCCGAATGAGATCTGGTTTGCAGCAGGAGTTCAGGCCAAGACTGCTGAGTTTTCCCTTGTCAGGCGGTTGTGTTGAGAGCCGTCTTGCACAACAGACATCTGCAAGGGATTCATTAGGTCTCCTCATTACTGCTTTCCGGCTTAGTGCATTGGATAAGCATTTCTGCAGAATGCCTGTTCCTTGGCACAGTTGCGCTGCTGACTTCCAATCAGGAGATAGATATGGATGGAAAGGGAGTGTTTCTGAACAGTTGAGCTTTTATTCTCTGAGTCAGAGACCACCTGCAGAAATCCCCATCTGTGGAGAAAAGTTGGGGCCCACACTGGAGCCAGGGAAGAGGCTCATGGGATTGGTAATTCCATGCTCTCTCCCAGAGGCCAAGAATCCTTCTGCCTTTTGAAAGGTTTGGGGTCATTGCCCCCCCAAAAAGTTCAACTTCGTAGAGTCTGAAATTAAGGTGGTGAGCTAAATGTAAAATACTGAATGGGATAAGTTAAATAGCAATTTTCTTTTTATTGGTGGGAAATAACCAGGCTTTAAATGTCGTGGGCTATCAAGTAAAGGTTCTAAGTTTCTCTTTCCCTACATCCACGTAAAAGTATTTCCTTGCAAAAAGGCACCTATCATATTTGTTATATAGATATTGTTTCTTTAAGAGGACCAGTGGCATTTAAGAAAGATATTTATGACCAACTCTATGCACAGGGTTTGAAGTAGGAGAATAGAAACAGAAAAAAAGTTTAAAAAGGGAGCCTAGTTGGCAGGTTTTACGAACAGATGCAGTTCCTTCTGGAAAACCTGGCGAAAGGGACCAGGGTGCTTCAGGTCCTCGTAGGAAGCATGGGTGTCTCCTGGCTGCCTCACCCAAGGCAGGCAGCAGTGCTAAGTCACTCAAAGCAAGCTGCTTCTCCTCAGGCTAAGAGAAGTTTCTGTGTTTGAGCCTAGACTTTCCATTTTTGACTTGAAAGGAGAATTCCCTGTGTTTATTTCCTTTGATTTGAAAGTCCTTTCTCCTTAGGCTGAGACAAAAAAGAGAAAAAAATCTTATTAGCAGTCAGGAGAGACAGGACAAACTTTCCCTGCAACTTTATGGCATGGTGTTCTTAAATTCTATCCAAATATGCCTTGACATTTCTCCCATCATGAGGTAGAGTCTATACCCCAACCCCTTGAACTTGGGCAGGCTTTTATGATTGACTTGGTGAATAGAATGGGAGAGTTATGCTGTGCAACCTCCAAGCCTAGGTCAGATAACATCCTATGGTTTCTGTGGTTTGTCTTTGGGACAGTTGCTCTGGGAATCTTCAGCCACTGTCTTTGAAGTCTGGCTGTTCTGAGATAATATGGGGAGACATTGTGCAGTAAAGGATTTACTCAGCATGTCTAGATAGTCCAGAGTCTGCACATTCAAAGTAAGGTTTGGCCTTTGCTTAGCTCCTGGGAGGTAACTTCTAAGCTCTTGGAATACCCTGCCTGTTAAGAGTATCTTTGTATCTCTGGGCTTTGGGCCATGCCAGATAGTTAATGCTAATAATGTGATTTATGGTGAAGGCCATGGGCTATAGTATCAGTTTGAGTCCTGAATAGCTAAGGTCAGCCATGTGGGCTATCAGCCATGCCTGTGTGATTGGCCTTCAGTGAAAACCCTGGACATCAAGGCTTAGGTGAGATTCCCTGATTTGGCAATATTTTGTGCATATCACCACACATCATTGCTGGAATTAAGTGCAGTCCACATGACTCCACTTGGAGAGGATAACTGGAAGCTTGTGCCCAGTGCCTCCTGGATTTTTTCCTGTGTACCTTTCCCATTGCTGATTTTAACATGCTTCCTTTTATTGTAATATACCACAATTGTGGGTATGACAGCTTTGCTAAGTTCTGTAAGTCCTTCTAGTGGATCATTGAACCCTACAGGATATGAAGGTTGGTATAACATCTGAAATTATTTCATCTGAACACCTCCCAGAGAACTGATTTAAGTCCAAGAATACATTTTGTAGATGAGGAAACTGAGACTTGAAGAGATTAGGTGACACTTTCAAACTCATACTAGGCATTTGTTCCTCATAGGACTGTATTTGAACCTCTCTGGAAAGTGCTGTACAACATTATTCCAATGGTGTATTCATGGGTTTGTCATTTCATTTGACACTGTATTCAAGTGATTTGGCTAATAATGAAGCCAAATATGTTTTCAGATTTTCAGGGTAGCTTTGAGGCCAACATTTCCTCTAATTTTGTGGCTTTGTGATATCAGCGAATGTAACAATGATATGCTTTAACTTTTCATCCTGCCCTGATAGTCAGGCATGCCATCCATTCATTCAAGCGTGCATTGATTTATTCATCTGTATTTGTTCCAAAGTATGCTGCAAAAAATGTTGTTAAATACAAAAACTACTTATGTGCCATTCTTGACACTGCAGCCACACTTTTCCTCTGTGTTCTTCTCCTGGCTGTTGACCCACCAAAGGGTCTGCCCCACAAGGGGGTGACTTGATGTTTCTGACATTCTTAAAGGGCAGTTGTACCTCCATAAGGAGTAATTCATGTTTTATTTAAGAGGTTTAGGACTACTTTGGCTAGTAACTACCTTCATTTATCAGAGAAGGGGGGTTTGTTGTTGAAAGGATAAATGTACAGGGAGAAATTTCAGAGGTTGACAATTTTCCTCAACTCCCATTTTCCCTTTATATAAAGTATAAAGCTTCCCATATAAATTAGGAATCTAATCAGAATGGCATGCTCCACTCAACTGAAACAGGCTTAATTGGGAAATCCGTTTAATCAGGACACCTCCCAGGGAACTGATTTAAGCTGGCAATACATAATGGCTATGATTGTGGCTTCAAGTGAGTGGCAATTCTCCTTAATTGAGACACTTTCAGGTAACTCAGTGCTGCTTGATACTAGGTGTGTGCGGGTGTGTGTGAGTGGCCTCTCTGTTTTTTTTTTGTTTTTCCCTATAGTAAGGTGTACAGAATTCAACATATATCAGTTCAGTGCTGCCCTGGGTACTCATCCCAGTTCACAGAACAAAGGAGGCTAGATTCCTTGGCAAAGAATTGCCATGCTCTTTTTCAGCAACCTGGAACTGGTCCTTTAGCCCATTTCAAGGTGCTATTGTGGCCTGGTTAGCATTCCTTTGTAGCTGGTATCAGGCAGCAGAAGAGATTTTCTCTCCATTCTTTAATTCTTGTTCCTCCTTGGCTTTTGAGTGGCCTTACTGCTAGAACCTTATTCAAAAGCCTATATATTGGTTGACCTAACTTCCATGGGTTTGAGCAACATTTGAGAATAATCAATTGCAGGACGCCATGGCCTGAATTGGGTCCCCCAAAATTTATATGTGGAAGCCCCAACCTTCAGTGCGATAGTATTGGAGATGGGGCCTTTAGGAGGTTATCAGGTTTAGATAAGGTTATGAGGGTGAAGCCCTTATGATGGAAGTAGCGCCCTTTATTACAAGAGGCACCAAGAGTGACATCAGCATTATCACTTATTTTTGACATCAAGAAAACATCACTTGTTTTTGTCTCCCCCAACCCCACAACAATAATTTGGCATTTATCCACAGACAAAAATGCCTTTGCAAGAACTGTGGGTTTCAGAACCATATGCTAAGGGATTCAGGAGGAGTCTCACCCACTGTATGTTGCGTAATAGGCATACAGACTTTGATCCCAGCTGAGGACACTGCAGTGGGCCATGAACTGGCTCCAACTCCTCTTGACTGTGATCCAGGAGCCCGTGGACAACACTGTTGTGGACAGTCACCCTCAGGCAAAAGCCTCTGTGAAAGTCCAGGTTTCCAGAGAATTTCCAGCACACAGTTAAAGCAAAAAATACAAAGTTGAATACATTGGAGAAGGCAGTTAGTAAAGACTGAAAGAGGTGACTTCTACTTCAAACATGAAGACAGCAACACAGAACTTCAAGGAACATGAAAATTCAAGGATACATGACACCACCAAAGAATTACAATAGTCTTCTCATAACCAACCTCAAAGACATGGAGGTCGTTGATTTGCTCGGTAAATAATTTAAAGTAACTGTTTTAAGGAAACTCAATGAACTATAAGAAAAAAAAAGAAAGGCAATTCAAGGAATCAGGAAAACAATACACGAAGAAAATGAGAAGTTTAACAAAGAGATAGAAATCTTAAAAAGAACCAAACAAATTGTGAAGCTGAGGAACACAATGAATGGAATGATATTTCAATCACCAGGAAGAGAGCCCTCACCAACACTTAACCATGCTGACCCGCTGATCTCCAGCCTATAGAACAGTGAGAAATAAGTTTCTGTTGTTTAAGCCGCAGTCTGTGGTGTTCGATTATGACAGCCTGGCTGACTAGAACACAGAGCAATAGCAAACGTGTCAAATTCTTTTTTTTAGATATTTATCTAAATAAAAGATGGAAAATTGGAATAAGGAAACTGGGGGTGTTTGTTGTTATGAATATTGATCAGATTTTTTTTAAGTCCTTTTTATCATCTTGGGAACTGAATATTAAATTGATTATAGTCTTCACTTCATGTTACACGATCACTATTGGTCAATGCATGAAAAACTCTAAATTTATTCACTTACTTATTTAGTGACACAGCTATGTGTTCCCTTTTGTCCCATGCACACACTCATTCTCCTGCTCTTTCTCTCTCTGCAGGCCAGCGTTATAACAAGTTTCCTCATTCATAGAGGGCCATCCCCTCGTTGTATCCTATTATGGCCGAAGGAGTGAGGGAGCTTCCTGGGATCTCTTCCATAAGGGTACTAATCCCATTCATGAAGGGTCTGCCCTGATGAGCTACTTCCCCAAACTCCACCTCCAAATACCAACACACCGGGGGGTTAGGTTGCAACATATGCATTTTGGGGGAGACACACATATTCAATCTATTGCATATTCCATGGTGTGCATCTACCACATTTTATCTATTGCATTAGTTAAGGTCACAATAGACATATAACTGTCTATCGTTTTACATTTTACATTTTACATTTACATTTTAGGGGCTTAGCAAAGCATCAGATTAGTTCAATTAAGTGATAACTAACAGTCTGGAATGAATGCTTCTAGTTAGGTGGTTTTCTTCCCAGGGGTGACTCAGGGACCCAGGGCCCTCCCATCGTGTGGCTCCATCGTCTTCCACACATGGATCCCATCCTGCTCTAGGGATTATCTCCATCCAAAGGAGCTGGGAGGAGGAGGGAGAGGGAGGTTTGCACTGGGGAGGCATGTGTGGCCAGGCTTCCAAGTGATCTACTGAATTCTAGCCAAACATTCCTTTTTCTGGAATTCAGCCACAGGTTTACAGCCAAAGCTTCAGCCATAGGTTGGTAATAAGTCAGCAGTTTCCTGCGTACGTGTATTTTTTTCTCAAGGATTGATAGCTGAATGGCCTCTAGCTTCCTGACACCAAAATGAATACCTCAGTGAACATCCTGTTCTTACAGTCTGTTAGTTGTTCGTCTGTTTTTGTGAGAATGCCATTCTGTTTTGGTTTTTTTATTGTGACTCTGAGAGGTATGTCAATATCAGGAACATTAGGTTTCCTCTTACCTATTCTTTTTAAAGATTGACTTAGCTACTTCTGTGCTTTTATTCTTCCATCTAAATATTGGAATGTGTTTATTCAATTCTAAGAAATCTACCTATCATGTTGATTGGGATGCCATTATATGTATAGGTTAATTTGAGGACCATTAACATCTTTATAATATGAAGTCTTCCCACCCAGGGGCCTGGACTGTCTACCTACCCAACTCACTTTGTATGCTCTTTATTATCACTTAAAATTTTTATCTATTGTGTTCCGGTGTATTTTTTATTAACTTAGTTTCAAGGTACTTTATAATTTTTGTTATTATGAATGTAAAATCCCATTTATATTACACATTCTGAGTAGTTGCTGCTGGTACAGAACAATGAGATTGATTTTTGTAGTTTGGTCACATATCTTGCAGCCAGGATGGCCTCAGTTATTTTCCATAGTTTGTTCTGTTGAGATGGGTGATATTCCTAGGTACGTGATCATGACATTTGCAAAGAACATTTTACTTTTCTTCATAATATGTATACGTATGTGCTCACTCTTTTTCTATTAATTTCTGAACTCTAGTATTAGATTAAATGATAGTTCTATTAGGGAATATCCTCATTTTGTTCCCATTCTTATAGGAAATACTCTTAACTTTTCTGATTAAGCATAATGTTTGATGTGTTCAGTTTTGTATTTAATCTTTATTTAAACATTGAGTTTCCTTCTATGTCTATCATATTCTTATATAAGAATATTTTTAAAAATATAATAGAAATAGCATCTTTTTCAATGCTTTTTGCTTTGTATTATTTAAGGTGATAATGTATCTTTTTTTTCATTAATCTACTAATGTGGTTCTATTGATTTATTTTATATTTGGAAACTCCTTGCATTTGTGAGATAAATGCAGCTTGTTCATAATATATTGTGAACTTCAAAGATAAAACAAGTATTATTGCTGCTGAATGCAGGGCTATTTACTAAAAATCAGGGCTACAAAAAGAAGCCCTTAGTTAATCCCAATCTTTTGTTTTATCCTCCATTTCTCACTCTATACAAAGTTACTTTTTTCTTTCTAGGCATTTACATGAAGAGTTGATGCTATTTAAAATCTTTTTAAAAACATTAGGGCTCAGTTTTTTAAAAGTTACTTCATTCTTTCATTCTTGAATATCAGAAATTTTGGAAAATATAGAGAAGTAAGAAGAGTAACGATTACTAAAACCACTGTTATCCGGAGAAACCTCTTCTAACGTGTGAACTCAGGTAGCTACAGCATCAGATGCTTTTCCAGAAGAACTACACTGGAACAGAAGGTCAACTGCTTAGGGAAAAGCAGCCACACCCCATTGCTCACTGCACCAGTGAGTGGCGCAGGGAAGGGGCTGTTGGCTGAGGTTCTGCAGAAGCCATGGGCATTACTTTTGTACCTACTGCTTGATGTAAGCAGTGAGCAGTCCCTCCAGTTAAGGCGCCAAGTGGCTAGAGAGGGTTTGGGCTCAACATCAAGTCATATATCTCTCAAGTATGTTCGTAGAGAATAAAACAGACATGGACCAGCTGGTGAGACCTGGAATGAGTGGGACTTCTGGAATGGGCATTGAAGCCAGGCTCAGGATATTTTGAAGTATCTGCTCAAGAGACATAATATTATGAAGTCCTTTGTGTTGTTTGGCCACATGCTTCAACCAGCTCTATTCGAACATGTTGGGTATCTTTCATTTCTTTGTGCTCTCTCAATAATGGGCAAAGATTCTCTGGGTCTGAACATGGCCTTTATCTTTTCGGATGGATAATGTTGTATCTGGTCTGGGTTTTAAGTTGATTTCACGGAGCTGGTTATTCTCTGTAATCCTTGTAGGTCCATTCTGTGCACTTCTCTGTCCTGCTCGGTGTGTGGGAAGAAGGCTGATTTCTCAGACTGTACCACTTTCTCTGGCTCCCTGGCCATGTGGCTTCTAGTTGGGTTTGTCCTGTGTGAGGCCCTGTTACATAATACTCCATAATATCCCAGCTCCCCCACTCAAGTGCCCTATGGTGTCGCCAGAGGCCATGTTCTTTTACTTACAGCCATGGCACCTATTCGGTGGCAAAAACCCTCACTGGGCTTTGGTACCATCATTCATTCCCACTGCTCCTTCTGGCTAAAGGATGATACTGTCAGCCCTCCTTGGTTTTCCACCTTCTTGCTCTCACCTCTATAAACCGTCTCTTCAGTGAAACCTCTTTTATTAATTTCTTGAGTGTGTCATCTGTTTCATGCTAGGAACCAGCCATGTCCCACAGACTGGTATATTTTGCAGTTAGGGGGATATAAGAAGCTTAGAATAACAAAGCCTTCCTGTTCTTTGGAATCAGGGTACAGCCTATTTGGCTTTGATGTGCCCCAGAAATGAATGTTGCAGTTTAAAGATGACAATGAACATGAGGAGTTCCCGTGTGAGGTTGCAGAAGCACCATTTAGGACTCTGGAGGCGTGCAGGTACTTTGGCCACTGAATACTGCAGCTTAACTGTGAGTTGCACATGGAAGCTCCTGGTTGCCCATTGGGTTTCTCTTTGAGTTTGTTTTGAAACCAGATAGAGACTCCCTAGTAGAGTTTCTTTCTATCTTAACTATAAGTTAATAATAATAATAATAATAATAATAATAATAATAATAATAAATAAGTAATATGCTTCAAGTCAGGCATGGAGTACGAACTGTTAACAGTCTCACTGCTGGTATGAGGAAGCTGAGGTCCAGGCAGAAGTGAAGTAATGTTCTCATGTTCATACACACAGTAACAGCTGAGCAGAAACTCATCTCTGGTCTACATAACTCCAAATCCAAACACGATCGTCTCCTTCCCCTTCTAGAAGACCTTATTGACTATGTACCGCTCTTTTGCTGTCACCTAGAAATGACTTATAGCATCAAGTTTCTGCATGAGTTAAGGTAGAATTAGGGAGGCATATTGGATTTCACTTTGAAATGCCTAATGATAATATACTAGCTTTGAATGGTACTTATTACTTATTGATCTTCATAAATCCTAATATAGACGAAAAGCATTGTGCTGAGTAGTCTCCGTTTGTGCCTCCATGCCTGTTTTCCAATGTGTCCTCTAGCCATGGAGAGTGGCTTTTAGAGCCAATGGACATTCTTGACAGTGGGTCCAATATGGGTTCTGGCTGATTTGAGCCAACATGAGGCACAACCAGATCAGAGTCTTGGAAAAGAGTGAAATGCATGGTCCCACTGGTTCCATCCCATTTAGATCTCAGGTTTGCAGTGGGTATATTTCCCCCCTGAAGGTCACGGCTCCTATTGGATGCCCCTCTTCTGAGGGAGTCTGTAGGTTCCAGTAACTGCTCTTTCCTTTTTCTCCTTCAGGCTCAGGGGTTATAACAGCTCCTCACTTTTGCTACCATAGCTCTGCCCACAACTCAGGAAACAGGCTCTCATGAAACTGCCTTCATGGTCCCTGTGGACTGTGCCAGGGGTTCCAGCCATGACCTTCAGGTGAGAAAATTTTATGATTTACCCAAAGCTGAACAATGAGTAAATGAAAGAATAAAACCCAGGTTCAAGACTCGTCTTGAGTCCATGAAAGGAGACTGGAGGGACATAGCCAACCTTAAAGAAATAATCCTGATGGGAGGAATAAAGGCCCAAGTCCCCCCTGAGGACCAACAGCCCTTCTGTGGGGCCCCAACCAGGGTCTGAAGCATTTCCTATCCAGCTCCTTTAAAGGTGTTCAGGAAACCATCATGGTAAGCTGAGCCAATGGTCTTAGACCTCGTTTAGACAGCCACCTGTAAGGTTGACACCCAGTCTTACCTGTAGGAAAACAGAGTTTTAGAACATTTTGATCAAAAAATGATTCCTTCTTTCCCTGTTTTCACTAAAACTCTACAATGTCTAATTATCAGTAAAAAAAAAAAAGGGACTATGTATCTTTGACTTAACTAAATTACTACCTTTTCATGACTCATAGCTACTTAAATGATTTTTAACTACCAAAGCAATGTGATTTGGAATGAAAATTTTAGGGCACACCTCACAACTGGCAAACCCATTGTCTTAGGACCACACTCTAGTCAACCTGGAACAAATGTGAGATAGAAATTGCCACTGTGGATTCTACTGATGCTGTGATTAAAAGTAAAAATGGTGTCCTTTGAAGGATCTGAAGTGAAGGAACCTAAAGAACAAAATAAATGAACAAACGAAACAGAAACAGAATCATAAGATACAGAGAACTAACTGAGAGTTGCCAGAGAGAAGGGGGATGAGAGTGGGTGGGTGAAAAAGGTGAAAGGATTAAGAAATACAAATTGGTAGTTACAAAATAATCATGGGAATGTAAAGTATAGCATAGAAAATATAGTCAATAAAATTTTAGCAACTATGTATACTGCCAGGTGGGTATTAGACTAATGGGGGGGATCGCTTTGTAAATTATATAAATGTCAACTACTATGCTGTACACCTGAATCTAATATAAAGTAATACTGAATATCAACTGTAATTGAAAAAATAATTAAAATAATAAAAGCAATTCATAGAAGTCTAAAAAACCCCACAATGTTGTCATAAAAATGGTAGTTTGAGAGAACCTACTCATGATGAGCTCCACCTCTTTCTCTGATTAAGCTGTTTATTCTATGCATCTCTCAGAACACCTCTGGTGTGTTCCCATACTAAAGAGTGGTGAGTTGAAAGGCCACGCCTCTGTAAACTTCTACTTCATCTGCTCAGATGGGCATGGGGTCATCTCAGCTGGTCCCCTATGGAAGAATCTGGCGGGGGTGTGAAATGCATCTTTCCTGCTTGAAGGATCCCTTCATGTGAGTGGTGATGCTGGTGGGGAGCACATCTTTCAATCAGAGGGCCAAGGTACCACTTTCCAAGGTGGATAGTCTGAAGGTCTCATGCTTTGTAGATCTCGGCTTATGAAAGATGGGGCGTAGGAAACGACAGTGATAGTTAATAAGACCTGAGAGATGTACCTGGCTGCATATTTGCAGCGTTGGTTAGAAAGTGCACTATGTGATGCTTCTTCGTTCTCTGTTTTCACCCCTAGTTGCTAATTCAGGGGTAAAAGGAACAGTCACATTTGATACATTTAAAATGGCTTTTAATGGTGTATAGAACAATAAAACTGGCTATGCGATTTGGTCGATCTTACAACCCGGCTTTCTACTTTAAAGAAGCACAATATCTGAACCACCTCAGACAAATTAGACTCCTGTAATCCTTTCGAAGAGCTGGCATTTGTATCCATTGATAATTGATGTTGGCATTTTATCATTACTATTAGGAGAGTCCAACTCAATTACAACCTACCTCCCTTAGGTTAGAGATAAGCCTCTCTCTCTTCCTTCTTCAGGGGAGGAATATAACCACCACCTGCGTGCCCCAGCCAGTCACTCTTGTAAGTGTGAGGGTGGCTGCTCTTTAACTGAACCCAGAAGCCCTACCTTCCCTCCTTCCTTCTTTCCTTTTAGTCTATTGATTTGATATTTTTGAGTAAATGTATTTTGTGATGTGTTGTCACCTGTGCTAACATGTTACATCATTTTCAGATCTGGGTTAGACTTATCTTCTATTTCACAAATGATCTCTGAAATTGCCAAAGCAAACACACCCATCTGCTTTCAGGAAGAAGCTCCCCGACAGGGTCCCTTGCTTGGAAGATCTGATGTGCTTTGTGAGTTCCTGAGAACTTGCAACATTTTGTTATATATTTGTGGAGAAAAGTAAAACCTGGGATATATAAAGAGGAAAGGAGAGAGGGAAACTATGAATGCCAATTCTTTCCTGGAGAGTTTCTGAGTGGAGGAGATGAGTAAAGTTTTATATTTTATGGGGGTAATCTCATGGCATTGGTTTGATTTATTTGCACATTTAATAGGACATCCTGCATTGCATGAGCCAGTCCCTGGGAGTGGAGTGGCATAGAGGCTGATGTGGGTGTGAAACAAAATGATGAACAAGTTGCCAACACTGGCCAAGTAATTTTAAGATCAAACTGCCTAAGTGCAGATAAACGTTTAAGTGCAGATAAAATGGAGAAAGAAACTGGGAATGTTTCAGTAATCAGTGTAATCAATGTAAGGCATTTGACCTTAGTCTTCACATCAAATTCAGATAGAGAGACATGGAAGTGAGGAGTGAGAAGGTGAAAGAAAAAGGTTTCATATAAGTAGGAAGATATGGGCCTGGCACAAGTTATAGATGTTGGTTGATTTTGGTTCGACAAAATTAACCTGGTATGTGGCTTCTAATGGCATTATTTTCCAGAGGAAATCAGGAGGAAGTCATCCAGGAAATCTATGACGAGATCATTAAACATTTCAGTGAAAGATATACCCTGGCAATTAGTTTCATTTGTGACATTCATGCTTATGAATCACTATATTTGTTGGGATGTTGTGAAAAGGTCAAAACTAATTATATATTTGTTATGATGAGCTTAAAATTCTAGCTGTTATTTGCTATCCCGGTTCCCTTGAGACAAGGTAGACTCAATTCCATCCCTACATTGGAGTTTTGAGTGTCATTTTTTAAAGCTTTAATGAAAATGTTTCTTTCATCACTATAATTTGGTTTATTATGCTTAATGTCACTAAATTAGTTTTAAATCTTGGCATGGCTTTATTAAAAATGGTCTCATTTTAATTTGCTACTCTAGGTGCAGAATTCATCACAAAGACAAGGAAAACCAGCCTGTCTCTTCAGAGATATCCTGGAGGTAAATTAATGACAGATCTGCAAGTGCTGAAGACATTATGAACACATTTAAAATTCTCTCTTATGTTGGTTACTTAAAAATCTTTACTCTGTGTGTGTGTGTGTGTGTGTGTGTGTGTGTGTGTGTGTTTCCTGAAATTGTTATACTTTCTTGGTCTCTCACTGAAGAATTTGCCAGCACATGTTCCTTTGGGCAGATGGGGGTGTAAATCCTAAACTCACTGGCATTCGCAATTACAGTCTCTAAAATTGAAGTGTCTCAACAAAATTTCCCTTTGAAATTTGACCTATTCAGTTTTAATATTCTCAACAAGGAGGACTGTATTTGACCTATTTGTTTCTAATATTCTCAGAGACAAAGACTATATTTTTTTCAAAACTTGTGGAAAGTGTCTACATGGCAAATGCTGAAAAGATTGTCATTCATTGTTCAGGAAGTCTTCGTTTATTACCCACTACATGCAAGATGCTAAACATCTTTTATAGACTGATTGATATTTAAAAGAAACATTCAGATTCACCCTTCTAGGAGTTTATAATGAGCTGGGAGTTTATAATCTAATGGCCTCCTATGAGATTGCTAGAAACTCTATGAGGCTTGAGATGCTCAAAAGAGCTATGACATCATCTCGTTTCTATATTTTAATTATGATTTTAATGGCTTGACTTAGAAATGAGAAGTGCTCAAAGAGTAATTTCAAATTAGTAACACAACTAATCTGCAGATTTGGTGCAGAGTTCATTTTATTAAATATTAAGGGTTAGTAATGCCATTTTACTATTTAAGTGCCTTTACAAAGCTTTGGTGTGCTTAAACATTGCTTCTAGGACCCATCCACAGCTATCTCTCTGTCTATTGTATTAAATAATGGTGGGAGATAACTAATTGCCCTGTGGATAGTTCTTTAAAATTTGAGACAAGATTTATACTAGCTCCGAAAGATAAGACTGTAGAGTGCCCTGGCTAAGAGGCTCTGGACTCTGAGAGGTTGAAGTTAGAATTTGGCTCTTTAACCAACAGACAGTCTGACTTTGGGGAGCTCCTTCACATTTTTGCTTGCAGTTTCCTTTTCTGTAATGGAGATCAGAATGCAGAGTACCACATTCCTAAGGCTGATGAGAGGATGCTATGAGGTCATGTATGCCCAGGGCAGAGCCCGAGTTTGGCCCACAGTACTTAGACTAACGTTAGCAGGGAGCAGGGTGTGGTGTGGTTTGATGATGAGGATGGTGGCGCTAGTTACCACTTGATCGTTAAGTGATCATGAGCAACCTCTCTCACCTCTCTGAACCTTTGCTTTTAACTCTGTAAAAAGTAATATTTACTTTAGGATTGCTATGATTATTATACAAACAAATGTTGTGTAACTCATATAATGCACTAGATTTAGCACATCCTCATAAAATGATAGTTGCTATTATAATTATTAACATACGATGGCATAACCTTGGTATTTAGTGAGAACATAACCCATGGAATCTCTGTCTCTATCTCCATCTACCTCTATATCATCTCTGTCTACATCTGCATCTACAGCTATAGCAATAGCAGTATCTTTGATCTTTCTCATAATGGCCAAATGAAATGTCAGTCAACCTGACATTCTTTGGATGAGACTCCTCTTTTATCATCATTAGGTGTTTCAACTTTATTCATAGTACAGTGCAGCTGCCAAGATGAGGAAGCTTTAGGACCACTGAGTAAAATAGACTATGATTTATTGTCCAAATTGAGACACTTTTGTGAGGGGTAGAGGCTGCTTACCCTATAGGACTTCTAATGTCAGGTTGAATGTAGAACTGCTCAGTGCAATCTAGGATGTCTGGGGACTCCCACCAATGAAGAAAAAAGGGATGGGAAATGAAGACAAAAATAAAGGAAGAAGGATATGAATTAAATAGGCAATACATACCCACAAATTCATTTTGGAATCTCAGTGAACAGACTAGGCTATGTAACAATGAAGAAACTTCTCAAACTCGGTATTTTGTGGGTAAAGCTTAAAAGCACATCTCTCTGGTACGCCTGTGATGTACTCTGAGGACACTCAGCTGCAAAGCCAGCCTATGTGTTTTTGGGCTTCCAAACGTCGCTGTGTCAGGGTGGTTTAATGCTGGTTGTTTCGCTCCCAAAGCTTGTAGGACTTTGAGTTACTGTGTGTAAATATAGTATATATGTCTTCACTCCGCTGGATTTACTGTTCCTATGCTGTGCTGCTTCTTTTCTCTACACAGCCACTTTTTAGGAAACGTAACTAGAAAAGACTTCTCTTCATATGCAAGACTAGGCATGGACAACACTGAGCACTGAGTGTGCATTCGAAACCACTGCCTCACCTTTTTATTCAGCTCTTCTCCACCCACCAGGCACCTTCTCGAACATTCCCTTACCTTAGGTGGCATGGCGTGCTTGCCCTAGCCCTGCACACTTGTGACACACCCTTGGACATCTTTGATGAGGTAGTGCCTGTCCTTTCATTGCTCTGTATTGGAGCTCAACTAACAAAGGACGCGAGCAAGTGGATGGTTTACTTGGGTGTCTGTTAGACAGTTTGTTACCCGATGCATTGGCCCCTTGACGTTGGGGAGAGCCATGCATTTTGGGACTGGTAGATGTTGTTTCTTTAAAAATCACACAGCTTAGATAACTCCTAGGAATACATTTCTCAGAACACACATTGCTACGTTATTCCTCCTTTGGAACAACAATCACAGGGGCTCTTGATTAAGGAAACAGGTAGTCCTTTTCAGGTGAGGCAAAGAGTTAAAGCAGTAATGGCCGAGAAAGAGAAAAGAAAAGCTGGTCAAATACACCGGGGGTGCCAAAAAAATGGATACAAGTGGACACTTCGGTCAGCGTGGCTCAAGCAGTGGTTCGCCATAATCAGAAACGTCTGGACACTGATGGGAACTGTTAGGTCTCTGGATGTTAGGTCTCAGAGACCTTGACTTACAGACAGAGTCATGTCTGCAAGAAAACAACAAAATGTCTGTTGGCCTGCACCTGCAGACAGAGTCAAACTTGGGATAACAGAAAATGTCACAAAACAGCTACTGGCTTACAGGCGGTCAGCATTTTCTGTTCAAATAATGCTGCCCTGTCAGCACCGCCCCTATACAACCCTCCTCACCCCCTCTCTTGGGGCTGCAAGTCTCCTTTAGATCTGCATCCCGGGCTGTAGCCATCTTTACTCAGCCCGATAGACTTTCTCTTAATAAAATAGAATTTCTCTCTTAAACTTTCCTAATTTGGCTGACTGTGCACGTTCCTTTACCGGCCTACCTATCAGTAACCACTTTGAGCACCTCTTGTAATGGCAGAAGTCCAACGTGACTTGTATTCATCTTTTGTTATCAGTGTATATTGAGTATTACAAATTTAATGCAGTTTTTTTCTTTCTTAAAATATGTACACATTGCTTTGGCACCCTGTGTATTTTATCTTCATCTAGTTTCCTTTAACCCATTTCCTCCTTATTTGTCTCTGTCCAGCTTCTTCTAGGCTAAGGATCGAAAGCTCTGAGCCCCGAGATATATCAGCAACCCCGTAAGGTTAGGATCAGTGGTGAGTCGTATCTCTTCACTTTTCTTTCCACTAGAGGCAAGAAGGGCCCAGATTGAAATTTGAAAGGACAATAAATCTTCATGGTGAACATGATCTTTCAGTCAACACCGATCTCCCTCTCTCTTCCTGAATATTTCGCCTATTCCTATTAGCATCAAGAAATTACTGAAGGAATAAAGGTTAGATCTAGTTTTAATTAACTTTGCCATTGATTTCTACTGAACTGTGTATGAGTCACTGTTCTTGAGTGAAGGGCGGGAAATCTCAAAGATTAATGGTTGTTCTCAGGGATTTTTCTGGACCAGGCTCCAGATATTCTGCAATTTCTTCTGTTTCTCTCTTCTAAACTCACTAGCTTACTCTGTTATTCACCCCAATACAGAGAGACATGCACAGAAGATATGAACATGTGTGTGCACCAAACATGCTTTCAGAATGAAAATAGAAGAAAAAAAGGTGATTATGTACTGCATTTAGTAGTTGACATAAAAAAATCCTGTTGTACAGTTTTGCCTAGTGTGAGATATATATATATATATATATATATATATATATATATATATATATATATATATATATATTTTAACAAAGTTACTCATAGCCAGCATTATATACCTTGGATGAAAATTCAGTTAACAAAAAGTGAAGAGCTTTTTGGCACATGATATATTTTAGATATTAAAAGTTGATATGCTTCTTTTCCCACAAATTACTATAACAGTATGTGAAAAGATACAGTAATAATTTCTGAAAGGAGCAAAAATATACTGTTACATTAGAAAATGTAAAATTGAATGCTTTTGGCATAATTTTTAGTGAACTGAATAAACTGCATTTCCCCACTAATATGTTATCATTCTAGTCCATCTTCAGCTAGTTGTATTCATTATATTTCTATCTGTAAGTTTTTGATGCAGGCATCTTAATGCATTTTTAATGAACTACACTCTTCTCTATGTTGTTAATAAAATCCTGATTGATCCCAAATCTGAGTGTTTATTACAATCACAAAAAGTACCTGTCCAATATCTGTTACTGCGATTTTAAAGGTGATTTGTTTTCTTTTCATGTCTGAAAATATTTTTGCACTTAAACTCCAAAGGGAGTAGATTGAAAGTTTCTTTTAGTTATAGAATAATCCTACGGAAACCAATGGGATTTAATTATAAGAAATATTGATCCAATGCCTGCTCCTTTCCCGTTTTGTTTTCTATTAGTAATACAGTGAATGATGCCTCAGCGCCCCAGTTAAGCCTCCCCTCTTTCCCTCCCCCACCCAAGGCTATATTAGCCTCCCTCTGGGTTACTCAAAGAACCTTCTAGGTGACCTTCTTTCTTCTTCTCATTCTTCTTTCCATCAATTCTTTCTCTACTCTTAGCCAGGGCGATGGTTACTTGTTAGCCCCATTGCATCCCCTTGCATTTTAGCCACACCAAACTCTCTTTTCCGCTATCATTTTGGCCCTATTTTCTCATATTTGAGTGCCTTTGAATATGCTGCTTAACCCATCCCCTCCAGAAAGGTTTCCTAGCTCAGTCCCAGGCGAAATACTTCTCCTGCATGTTCCCTCAGCTCTGACGTCCACTGAGGAAGTGCTAATCCTGCTTCGAGTAATAGAATGTTTTTCTTTTTTGTTTTACTATAAATTATGCAAGAACAAGGGCCATATTGGCCTTCCTCACCATGGTGTCCCCAGAAACTAGAATGCTACCCAAAATGTGATGGACATTTTTACTTTTTGAATGAGTTTTCCCTTTTTAGTATCCTTTTATCTTAAGCTCACTGATGTTCCAAGTAGCATTTAAACTATTTATAAAATTAGATTTAAAACACAAAGATGAGTGGTCTCGCTTACTGTAATAACTAGGTGTTTGGAATAAATTAAAAGCACTTTTTTAAAAACTCAGTTAGAAATGGCTGTCTGAACAGGTGAGAGGGTTCACCAAAAGAGCAAACTTGTCAGCTGATGACACCTGGTAACCAAACAGTGTGAGTGAGAGCAGGTAAGGGGAACAAACCAACACTGGGACTTGTTCTAGGAAAAAAAACAGCCCTGTTGTTTTATTATTATTTAGAAAGTTCACACAGCAGTTTATTGGAATGAAAGAGAAAAGGCAAAATAAGTGAGCATACAAATTCAATTTAAAAGAACCAGTGTCACTTTCCAAGTAATATCTGTGTGAGTTTTTTAAACTTTGGTATTTCTTATATCTATATACATACTCAGAGTTATGTATGTAGATATACAGAAATACATCACACACTTGTAGGAAATCCTTTTCCCAAACATCTGTGGTTTTCTTCCTGGAAGCATCCTACTTTCTTCCTGAAAAGGTGTTTTCTTGGATCATGCCACAGTCTCTTTTCTCTGAGTTCGTCTCTGATGACAAGTAAGAATACTTGTGAAGGAAGATTTCCCCTTAGTTCTTGACTTTTTCTTTAACTTTTTCTGATTTTTGAGTGATATTCCCAGTTCTTCCATGATGGCATTGAAAGAGAGACACTGGAGAACATGAAATAATAGAGCATCAGTTTAACCGAGCTATCTCCATCTTCTGTTGATCTGTCTCTTGCCTAGGTTTTTATAAATACAGAATATTGGTTTAAGGCAACTCTGCCACAAAGTAAATTCTCGGCCAGTTCCCACACCTCCTCCTCCACCCGCTGGCCACCCACCTTTTCTACTGGGGGAAACTGAGGCAACAAGTTAGAGGGGCAAACTTTGGGGTTTCATTCACCGCCATAATATAAAACTACCCAGGTAGGCTCTCAAAATAGACAACTTACCTTTGCCGAAACACCAAAATAGAGTTAAAATAAGTCATTTCCCCCATTGAGATGACCCAAACATTGAGAGGTTGATCAAGGCATACGGACACTTCAGGAATGCTATAGAAAATGAACAAACCTTCTCTACACCAAGGCTTTGTTTTTTTCTCCCATGAAACCTTACTTTGTTCCTAAAATAAAATCTAATTCTTGATGACTTTCCTTTCTGATAAAAAAAAGAAAAAAAAACAATTTTAAATTGTATATTTTCTCCAGAAAACAGAGATCTGGCAGCAGCAATGATGCAGCTGTGGTGGAAATGAAAATAATATGGCACTGAACTGCACAGCAAAGATGATGGCATCATACAAAAAGGAAACGGAATTGTGATTACAAAATGTTAGACATATGCAAATGGTATATATGTCGATTACAATTACACTGTATGTATTCACATGCACAGTATATACAGGGCATAATGAAACATAATTTGCTGTCCTTTCTTCCAGCCAGGATAAGATCTTTGAGTGATAAATTCCTGTTTGTAGGGATTCCTCTAAAGTAGTATTGGTTTTGATGAGATTACTCTTAAAACAACCTCTGAAGAAATCAAAGCGTTTGGTAAAGTGTATGGAAGTGCAAGCAGTACTCCTTTCCCATAAACTCACAAAATGAACATGGTTGAAAGTTAAATGACAACATGCAACTAGATTTGTCTGGGTTATGGGTGCCTCATAGGAAGAAACTGGTGTCTTGTGTGTGCAACGTCAAGTGCAATCCTTGCATTTCAGTGTACAACATGTATTTTTGAAAGTTTACACTCCATTTTGTTCCATAAAAGAGTTGATGTAGTTTCAATAAGTAACATTTTTCATTTTTCTACTGTATTTGAAAGCCAGACATATATATTTAGATCCTAGATGTAAATTATTGGCCTACCAGACATACAGCTCCAAAAACACTAGTGACCTCTTGTCTCTTACACATAAGTGTTTATAGGATTTGAATTTCATTTCCATTTTCCTATGGTACTAAAAAATGAAAATTCAGGTCACGAATGTTAATTTTCTTTAAAATGGCAAGTGGTGGCTTTAGTGAATTGAGAAGGGTGTCATGTCACACCAAGAACAAGTTCAGTAATGTTTTCTATGAGTTACACTTCAAAAAAATGTTACAGCAAGTATGTCACAAATGAAATGTAATGGTTTTTCTAACATTATGTGATGTGAAGGTTATGTGTTGCCACTAAGATCCAATGGATATTTTATAATGTCATTGTGGTAGATAGTGTTGTGTTGGTGTTTTTGCAACCTTTGCTCAGAAGTTCATTTCAATGGAAGAAGACTACTTTGCACAGGACATTTCTAGTTTCCGGAAGGTCGTTAACATGGAAAGAAGGAGGGAGGGAAGGAAAGAGGCCATTTTACAAACATTTTAACAAATACGTCCCCCAACAAGCTCATAAGGAAGGAGTTATTATGCCCATTATACAGATGGGGGTTTTGCTCTCAGAGGTATGGAGTCATTTGCCCAAGAAGTATGGTTCTTAAAAGAAAAAGCTTGCATTTGAAGTCAGCCCATCTGGGGGCCGGCCGAGTGGCTCAGTTGGTTAAGAGCTTGCTCAAGAGTGCGAGCCCTGAGCAACAGCAGTTCGGCCTGAACTGAGCTGTTGCTGAGCAGCCAACAGGTGGCAGGATGGCTCAGCTAAAACAAAAACAAAAAAAATTGAAGTCAGCTCATCTGACTCCCCAAACTCAAGTGCTTTCACTTGAAATCTCTTATACCTTGATTGATTTTTTTTATTAAATCACTATAAGAACTTTTCTATTGATTCTTTTTTCTATGAAATATATCTTTCTGTTTTATTGGAACTGTTAGACATTTGATTTTAGACATTTCCCTTCGTTTTACGTTGAAATAACCAAAGTGAGTCTCCACATGTGGTTCAGACAGGAGACATAGCCAGGAGAGGGCTTGTGAAGTATTTCCTTTTCTATTTTGGATAGAGAGACAGTCACAAAGCTTATCTTGACAATATGTGTCACTTAAGTTTTTCTTTAAAAACAATGTCCTCCTCCAAATTTTTTATTGCCTTAAAATACAACAGCCGTCTTTATTCTTCTGATGATCCCCAAGTATTTATTCCTTGCTGCCAGTGTCAGAGTGAATATAAATATAGTTTTATCAGTGGTCTGGTTTCTCTGTCTTTGGTCACAAACTATGATTTCTTTTCGATTCTCACCTTGTCTCCAGCTGTCAAAAAGAAAATGCCAAGATATTGGGGCTGACCTTTCTGCTTCCAAGTTTTTCCTGTAGTCACGAGGAAAGATGGGTGACCTTTAAGGCCCCTACCAGCCCTGAGCTCAAGAAAACCACACACTCTCATAACCACAGGAAATGAAACTGTGAAGGTCATTTCTCAGGACGGAGTGACATAGGAGGGGCTTCTATTCATTAATCAACTTGCCTTCTATACTCTCAGAATTAAAGAGACATACAACCCATACAAATTGAGCTTGAGTTAGGATCAAACCTATGGTAGCTTTCCAAAGCTTCTATTTCTAGACTTGGTTTTCATGAACTCCCTCATGTTCATAGAATCATAGAAAAATTGTGTTTAAGCATGAAGATTTAAGTTCCTAAATTCTAATTTCATCAGAAAGTATATGACATAGTGATGTTCACCTAGTGCCTTGCTCTAGAGCAGCGGTTCTCAACCTCCCTAATGCTGCTACCCCTTAATACAGTTCCTCATGTTGTGGTGACCCCCAACCATAAAATTATTTTCGTTGCTACTCCATAACTGTAATTTTGCTACTGTTATGAATCGTAATGTAAATATCTTTTTGTTTTCTGATGGTCTTAGGCGACCCCTGTGAAAGGGTAGTTCAACCCCCAAAGGGGTCGCGACCCACAGGTTGAGAACCGCTGCTCTAGAGGAAGGGAAAATGGGGGTAGGCTACCCCAATAGTATCTCCAAGTGCTTTGCAGATTGGAAATTTCCTCTGTAGCTTTCATTTTCGGTCCTCCCACTTTTCTTGGTGGGTGGGGTTCACCTTTTGAATGGCTATGCAGATATGATCACAGATTATATCCATAGTTGTAAGTTGGCCCCTGGTGTCAGAATGCTGGAGTTTAAATTTCAGCTATGTTGCTTGGTAGCTGGGTTATACTGGGCAAGGTGTTGATTTTCTCTTGGACTCAGTTTTCTTATCTGTAAAGTGGAAATGATAGTAAAACCCTTTTCATAGAGCTATTAGGAGGATCATTGAGCTGATGTATTTAAAACACTTAGCACAATGCCTGGAATGTTGTAAGTATTCCCCTTCTTTAAAGTAAAATTTTATATATCACTGAAAATATTTTTAGTCTATGGCACTTGTTGACTTTTTTTTTAATAGAAGGAACACTGAAAAGTTGAAGCTTTTATCATTTTAGCCATCATGTGCCCTTCTATGCACCAATTTTTTTGAATTGTATATATTAGTGTTTTAGTTCAAGTAGGTTCTATACATACTTAAAACATAGAATTTTCCATGCCTGTTATGACTTGTTTTATTACCCAGCACATAACTTACAATGTTATGAATATAATGAAATAACTTTCGTATGTTAGTAATAGGTTTTCCTATGTATAGTAATAGGCTTTATGACAGCTTGTGTCTTGCTCATGAAGGATAGGTGCTCGACTACAAGGAGGAAATAAAAACGATCTACAGTTCCTTGCCATTAGAAAACAATTACCGTCTCCGTGCTTATGAACCCATTTATAATAATGAATCCCTATGATGATAAGTTTGATAGGAAAATTCACTTATAGATGAATTTATACTAATAAACTACGTTCCTGCCTTGTATTCTGTTTCTGACACTGTCCAGAGATAAAGTGGTGTGTGTGTGTGTGTGTGTGTGTGTGTGTGTTCTCTTAGAGAAGAAAGGGAACTGAGAAGCAGAAGTTAGACTGCTAGAGGTTGCCGCCGAAACTTCAACTACAGCTTTAGCTCTTTTGGTTTCCAAAGGAGAAGGGCTTGCTTGTTTGTTTTGCAGAAAGCCATGCTCTTCCGCACCTCTTCGTGCTCGGAGCCCCCATCCTTCCTTTTCCTGCTTTTTCCTTGGCTTACCATTATCTTCCTCCTTGGTTGGTTTCTTTTTATAATTGCTGGCATGACACCTCCTTTGGATTAACCCCCAATATTGGATTTCTTGGTACTAGTGTGAATCTGAGCATAAATTATCTTCTCCCCTGGCACCTTCATCCTTGTATTGCAAACATTGCCTGGAAGGGGTGGGAAGAACTCATCAAGTTCTTCTTGTTTTGTGCCTAAAAATAAGCTGCCTGGGAAAAAAAAAAGTCTGGGCGGGAGAATCATTTTTTTTTTTAAGTTGTCAGTAAAGCTCTGTGTTAGAATTTGATTTGAATGTGAAATATTGAGAAAAACCCAGGCTAGGCTGTCTGGGATTGACTTTCATAATGTTGCAAACTTGGCATCGGGTTGATGGATATCAGCTTGATTTCTCATGTGTATTTAGCTTGTACATAATCAGGGTTTCCTCTCACTGGTGTATTTAGGAGAACTATTTTGGATGCATACCTTGAAGGGTTTTTCTGACAAACTAGTTTTTAGAAGCTCTGGTATAGCCAATAATATAATACAAATCTTACATTTTATATAGGTTTCTCCCTACTTCATTAGGCTCCTTATTTAAAGACACTCGAAGAGCTCTGTGACTTTGTCTAATAAATTCCCATGTGACACATGGTAGAAGGATTTGGATAATATTGTCATTTTATAGGTGTGAAACCTTTCATTTTATGTATAGAGCTGTAAAACTTTAAGGCAAGCTATGCTTTGAAGCTTTTTTATAAAACCATTTTCAGTAAAATATAGACTGTCAAGGAATAAACCTATTCCTGAGAAATAATGGGGTTATTATTGCTAGCTATTATTATTTTCTTGGTTTGGTCAAATTACTGCCATAGTTCTGTGGAGACAGTATTTCACAGATTTTTTTTTTTTTAAGCAAGAAGGACTAAGCATTTACCTTCTGACCATTCTTAAACTCAGAGGAATAATGTAGGGGCAAACCTAGAATGCTTAACATGTTTTGGGAGTAGAGTCGGGATATGTTAAGGAATAAGGACAGAAGAGCCCTATTTCTATATTTGCTGAGACTTTGGAAAGTCTGGTCGCCTATCTGCACAAGTGTTTTATGTCTTCACAGAATAACGGATGATCCAAGGGCCGAGATCAGGCTTTGGTGATTCCCCACTGATTACATGAAGGAAGGAGGGAGATTCTTGGAGTAGCTACATGCACACCAACTTTGTGTGAAGTGCTTGTGTTCCAAAATTCAGGATTTGGGTACAATTTACTCTGGTTTTATCAGTTTTCTGTGTTCATTCAGAATCCTTAGACCATTTTTCACACAGCAATCCTTAGAATTAAAAAAAAAACACCCCCAAAAAACAAAAAAGGATCTGAGGGGTTGAGAGTCAGCCACCATATTCGCTTCTAGAATGGTGGTTATGATGAGAAGCGCCTGAGAGCTAATGAGGAAACTGATTCTCACCTCCTGAATCTGTGCCAGAAATCTCAGGGGGGAGGAAATCCAGATGCTGAATGAAGACTTCAAAGAGGGGGTCCCCACTTATGCCCACCTGTGACCCAGACGCCATTCTTTGCCCACCCTTTTCCCTGCACGTTTGATATTTTAAACTGGCACTCCATAGATGACTGCTCACAACAGCCCTGCCTTCCCTACGGCGGCAGCACGTAGACTCTGCTAACACATTTTTGCTAGCTTCTTTTAACCTCTGTGACGTTCTCCCCATCTCTATGCCCCTTTACCTCTCTTCTCTATTTTCTTTGTTCTCACACCTGGAGCCATGCCAACATCTTTGCCCTTTGAGATCCTAGATTTAAGCTTCTAATTCTTTGCATGAATGCATGCCCTAGAATTCTGTTTTCCCATCTGAGCTCCTTCAAGCCATAAAAAATATACCTATGAGGGATAAAAAGTTACTTCATGACACTGGATGCATAAGGATCATCTCTCTTTGGTTCTTTTTTATTTAAATATTTTATTAGAAAACTTTTTCTTCCATTAAAATAAATGTAAGTATATTGTGGAATGACGTGTGTGTGTGTGTGTGTGTGTGTGTGTGTGTGTGTGTGTAATTTATTTTTAAGAATTCTTAAAGAAGTTTTTTACCTGGGGGCTGGCTGCCCAGGGCTGGCTATTCCCCCAACCTCTTCGGGTAAAAGGATGTATACATTCATTCTCCTTTAATATTAGGGATAATTTCACAGATATCTTTGAAAAATGAGATTAACAGTGAGGCAATGTAACATTTTGGTATTAATCCATGTGCTTTTTCCAATTCTTCTGAAACTCAACCCTTTTCCCCACTTTTAAAGTTGATGCAAGAGCTTTTACCTACATTGCCCTCAGGGTAGAGATGACAGAAAGAAAGAGTCGAATTTGCAGCTTTGAGTTCTTAAATAGACTTTTGTGGAGCTACAGAAGCCACTGCAGACTTTGAAGCTAGTAATTATGGTAGCCAGGTATTTGAAAGAAGGAAAAATTGAAAAGTTTGCTTTAGAGCCTTTAGGATCCAGTATATAGGATTGAGGGTGGGAATGAAGATAGGACTGTTCTGTCTGCTTTTAAGAAAAAATGTCCAACCAGGCGATGGGAGAGCCTACATGCTGAGGAATACTTGAGAAGGGCTCCCACCTGCTATTTCAGAAGTTAGATACCCATGGGGTAGAATAAGACAAACAGATGTGGGGACAGACAGCCTAATAGATGTGGGAATCTGGGAACACAGAGAAATTGTGCCCACCCTCTGTCCCAGGCTCGCGAGGAAGCAGGCACTAGAGAGGAGAAATATCATCAGAGTCCATCATCAGGCCAGCTGGACACCATCCCCTGGGTCTCCCAGGGCCTCTGAACAGTGGTCAAAAGCAGCTGAAACTTCCTGCCCCAATAAAGTTGGCACAGAAGGGAATGGAGGCTGCAAAGTTGCCCACCCAAGCCTGTGGCCACCGAGCAGAGGGTTGCTTCTGCTTCAGACGGGCCTCACTTACCTGGAGGTCAGCAGCTCTCCTTGCTTACAAGTGGCAAAAATGTGGTTTTGGCTGCCAATCCAAAGTACCCACAGTGCCTTTCTCCTCTCTGGAGTTATTGTCAGAGGCCAGTGTGACTTTTTTCTCTGACTCTCTGGCTTCTCTCAGGCTCCCCTACATTTCCTGAGCCTATCTCAGCCCTGTTTGTAAGCTTGGAGCCAACACACTTTCTCTGAATATTGGCCTCACATGTATATGACAGGTGCTCTGAGCTGATGGTCTGAGATGATGCTATGGGGCATGGCTTTGTCTCACCTCACGGAGAAGCAGGTCTGGTCCTTTCAGCAACTTAGAGACTGTTAGGTCCATAAAAATAAACCTCCAAGAAATTCTTTGTGTGTCCCTTCTTATACAGAAAACGGTCCTTGCCTCAAGGTAAATTAACCCTAATGGAATGTTTTCATTGTCCACAGTGTATGTGTGGACTACATGTAGAGTTCTTGGGGTACCAACTTATGCTGACATGTAGTAAGTATACGTTTTCCTCAATTTATAAACTGGGGTGTGCAAAAAAAACCTATGTGATGCCGCTAAAAAAATTATCATAGATATTACCTTAGCTTAGAGGTCCCCATCTGCTAGTAGATCTTGTCAACTAAGGTAACTCACTTTTGGTTAACAACTAAATTTTCTTTTGGTTTATGGCTCAGTTAATGTAGGCATCTCCTCACCTCCCTTTTCCTTCTCTTCTTTCTCAGGGGAATCTGGGCTTAGAAGAGGTTTGAGAGGGTTGGGGCAGTGAGAGTGGGAGCAGCTGGTCCATGGCCACCCTCTGTCCTTTTGACTTCCACTGTGGTGTAATATCCTACTAGGCCATGGGTACTGCTCTCTATCTCTGCCATGTCCTCTGAGATGCCTGTGGTCCCATCATGGTCTCCATGTGAGGTCTACACCTTGAGTCTTTTCCACTCCAGCCTCAATTCTTCCAGTCCACTGGTTCTCTCAGCCCTTCCACAAGGCTCTTGGTTGAGAAGGGCCATGGATTTTTAGATGCATCCCCTGGGTTGAGCAGGACTCTCTGAAGATGTTCGTAGGCTCACTTCCTAGACATTGTAATTCTACCATTCACGAGAGGGTGGGATGTAAGAATTTCCTGCAGGTCTTGCCATCTCCTGGGCTACACCCTGTAAGCCTAACAACAGCAGTTTCTGCTCTGGACTCTCTGAACTTGCCTGAAGTTTCTATTTTCCTGTCCCTCCAAGTTGGGATTTTTCTCAGGGGTGATCATGATGTCATCACAGGAATTTGGATAGCATCTAGGCTCTAATGACTTCTCTCCAACTTTTTCTTTCTTCCCTAGTGGTCAAAAACTGGTCAGGGGTAGGAAAATGAGGTAGGAAAACATCATGATACATATTTCTCCAACCGTGGTCCTTTGGGTTTGGCTCTTGCTAATTAGATACATTTTCTGAATTGAAACAACTAACTTATTTAACAAAACACTTGGATCCTAAGACTGAAAGCCATGATTTTTAAGATTTTTGTCTGTGCTACAAATCTGTAAAGTGAACTTAAAACTCAAAAGCTAAGAGTGACTCATCTCTAGCTCGGGAGCTGTGCATGTAAAACCTTGATGCTTGATGGTGGAGGAAGGGTGGGATAAAAGCAATGGAAAATAAAGGCACATATTCCTTTCCTTGGTCTCCATTTGTCTCTTTTTAGCAGAATTACTTATGTTTTTCTTAGAGTAAAGCCTTTCCCATGCATTCCAGCCCCACTGATCTCCCCCTTTCTGGGTTGTGATTGAGTATGTAATCAGTTCCATAGCTCCAAATAGCTTCTTAGGTACATGCCTTGGTTTTTGTTTTTAAAATTTTACTTATCTAGCCTGTAAGCTTATCAAAGGCAAGAATGATTCTATTTCTATAACATTCACTATATTTGTAATGATTTGCTTATGATTAATTGGATGGGAACCCTCTTACTCTTTGATGTCATAATGGCTGTAGCCCATTCCATGCGGAAGTACTGGGGCAGGGCAAGGTACTTTTCTTTATTAAAATAAGGATTTAACATGTCTGAGATATGTTATTAAATACATATATACACAATCTTATTAAATACCCATATTTATATATTTTTATAAATTTTTAAAGTCTAGTAGAAAATAGAAAGAAAATAAAATGATTGAAGCAATGCCAAAAAAAAAAAGCTTGGGAATTATACATACATATTTATAAAAATATATTTTGTATGCTTATATGTTTATAAAATATATTTTTATATATAATATATATGTAATCCCCAAGCATTTTGTTTGTTTTTTGGCATTGCTTCTATCATTTTATTTTCTTTCAATTTTCTACTAGACTTTAAAAATACCATGGTTGGAAGAGAATTTTAAATGTAATCCCCCCCCCCGCCACAGATGAGGAAAGTGGTGAGGATGGGGGATGTGCAATAATTCGCCCAAAGACACACAGCCATTCAGCGTGGGAACCTGAATCCTTGGCTTGTGATTCCCAAGTCATCTTTCCAATGGGCCATAAACATTTTTCAGCATTTGTTCGGTTTTTAAGAGAGTGCCAACTTGTACATTGGAAAAGACACTTGTAAATGGATGTTAACTGTTTCCTGGACTCTTTGTTAATTGATGAATGTTTGGGTGTCCAGGCAAAGGAAAGCCCCTTTGCACACTTAGAGAAATAACCTGATTACAGAGACTTCTCCAAATAGCTTATTAAATGAGGTGATCAGAATACAGAAGGAATGAAGTTGAGGGCACCTGGAAGCACTGGCTGCTGTGCCGAGTGACACTGAGGAAAGGAATGCCACGTTAGGGTGGTTATCTAGGGACGGTTGTTTCGTTTCCTAGTGCTGATGTCTGGTAAAGGCTATGTGATCAAGGGAACTTGTTTTTTTGAACTGGAGAAATCTGAATATTTGGAGTTTGAAATTCTCCAGTTGAAAAATCGGGCAGAAAGAAAGTGCTGGTCAAGCTAAATTCACAAGTTTTAAATGATAAGAGGAACTACAGTAACTTCATTACATCACTCAGGTCTCGCTCCTTTGTGTGTGTGTGTTTCTGGATGTCTACCTTGTGACAGTTAGCCCTATTTGGGCTGGCACCTACCAAGCTCAGATTCTGTCAGGCGTGAAAGCACACAGCACATCTGCAAAGTTGGTTTTCTATCACAAGAAAGCCCTTATCTTTGCAAATAGAATGTCGTTGAAATATTTAAAGGAGAATCCTATTTTCTATGAGATCAGTCTCTATGGAGAGAATTTGGAGAGCAACAATGTTTTTAATATGCTTGTGCATCTGGACATAAAATTTCATAACTGTGAAAAGCCTAATGAGATGGTTCCTAAAGTTAAAACTCCAGCACCAAGCAGAAATTTTTCATTATCGCTAAGAGTTAATTAATAATGCCATTTGGCACCGTTAGATGTACAGAAAATTGTATAAGAAATAAGACTGCTTCGCTTTCCTTTTGCCTTTCAAGGCTGTTCAGGCCACTTTTAAATTGCTTACTGGGAAGTAGACCTTACAATAGAAGGGTCATGGGCTTGGAAACTAATCGATATTCATTGTTTTGCTGCTTTACCACAGATGGCTCATCTAGAGCATAATATAATACTAGTCAGAGGTGGTGTGGTGTTTGCAAATAATTTTCCTTAGATAGGTTTATAATCATATCATGCAAGTGATTATCCTAAGGGCATAATCTCTACCCACCATGTATTTCATGGGGGGGTTCCAATTTTGCTGGAAGAACTATAAAATAATTCAATTCATAATTTTAGTCTAAAACAGAATGAGCTTTATTTTTTCTCTGATTGCATTAGCTTATAGACAGGCTTGTTAGGAAACAAATTAGATAACATTACGTGCTCCACGGTTGTTGATACACTTGTTCAATGTTTTCGTACCTCTCTGCTCTCCTCCTCATGCTAAATAATACTTTTCAAAGTATAAGCTACAAGATACCCTGCCTGTGTTAAGAAAAACTCACACGTACCACCAAATTTGAAGTCAAAATGCTGTGTTTAGTTTTAAAGAGAACTCTTGCTTCATAGCCACTTTTAAGTATAACAGCCATATTTAGGATGGCTGGGAAAAAATCTTATGTAAGAAAAGCTATTTAAAAAAAACAACAACACTTGTATTGGACAGTTTTAATGAAAACTCATGTACATGACCTAATTTTAGAGAAAACTGCTTATTAAATCAAATTTTTATGAAAACTCATGGGCACAACTAGTTTTAAGCCTTCACTTTCAGCTTTTGTTAAAAATGCCAGTTCCTGGACTATATTCACTGAGGAGGAATCTCTGGAGGTGGAGCTTATCATCCGTATTTTACGTATTTTGCCCAGGTGATTTTTGAGGTACCCCAAAATCTAGGAACTGTATAAATAGTTTAACTATAAAAATAGAGAGTTTGAATTTTTTCTTTCATGTTCAAGCCCTTTTTTTTCCCCCTAGATTTTACTTAAAATGCAATGGCGCCTGGTGGTGTCACTTAGTGGTCATTGACTTGATGGCAAGAATTGGCTGTCTGAGAGCATGTATACAGGGAGAAAGGGGAGTGGGTAAGGACCCTCAGTGTCCAAAATAAATGGAGGTTCCTGAAGGAGAGAGAAGGGCACAGAGAGAGCAGTAAACCATCTGTTTGATCATTTTGAGTAGGTTTAGCACTTATAACTAAATATGACGATTATCAATTGAATACAGCGAAATTTCTGTCTCTAAGATGTGCACAGTTTCTTCCTGAATTCTCCCTTCAAAGGGTGTATTGCATATTGAATGCTAAATACTAGCTGCCTATCTTACTTAGAATTAGTCATCCTACCGCTAGAATCAATCAATAAACAGCAAAGGCTTATGTAGTGCCAATTATTCATGTAAGATGCTGCTTTAGATCACCACAACACACTAGAATCAACTGAGTACCTTAAAAAGTACTACTGTCCTGCCCCAATTCTAGACTATTTAGATTAGAATTCCTAGAGATGAGGTTCATAACTTCCACTATAGATTGTCATGTATGGCCAATTTTGTCCTTCTCTTGGCTGCAATGAACTTGCCGTTGCTTTTTATTGCTTGTGTGAAGAAAAGTGGGCTTAGAGACAGTTTGGACTTCTAAATTGGAAAACCTGGTTTCCAAACTGATTTTGTTTTAAGATGCATGATAAACTGTACTTACTGCCTGTGTGACCAGAGAACAACACTTAATTTCTCTATAACATCTGTTAACCAATATTTATTAATAGGGCTCTTATAAATTATTTCATTTTCTATGCCACTATATTACTTCATTTAATTCTCACAGCAAATACTGAGGGTGCCAAAAAAAATGTATACACATTTTAACAAAGGAAAACTGTATTAAAATTGCAATACTCAATATATACCAATAACAAAAAAAATGAATACAAGTCACGTTTGACTTCTGCAATCTCAAAGTGGTTACCATCAGCGTCCAGACACTTCTGATTATGGCAAACTATTGCTTGAGCAACATCGACCAAAGTGTCTACTTGGATACATTTTTTTGTCACTTCTGGTATAAGTCAATGTATTATCTTCATTTGACAAATGAAGTCCTAGGACTGAAGCTCAGGGAAGTTAAAAATTACCCCAAATCATAAATACTATTATCTATTGAGTGGCGACTACATGCTAGGCATGGTATAAAGTGTTTTGTAGACTCTTACTGCATAAGATACCTATTGTACCAGCGTTTCTTGAAATATGATCTGTAAACACTGGTCTGTCAAGATGCTTTGGGAAAAAAAAATTCTGTGATCTATTAAGTTTAGGAAATGCTGGATATTTTTTCATCTTGTTGAAAAGTCTAAATGCATCCCAGATAACATATTACGTACACTGTTGTCACTCAATATAGGAACATTTAGCATAATACTCCATGGGTTACTGGATCACAAAAATCTTATTTGACTAACACCTGTTGGTGGAACCTATTTTAAAAAATACTCCTTCAACACAACTTTATGAGCTAGACACTGTATCCTTGTATCACATATTAAGAAACCAAGTAGCTTTGAAATTCAGTCCCTTGTCTGCATTTACTAAGCATTCATCTGTATTAGAACTTGAACCTAAAGTGCTACTGATTTATAAATAGAAAATTATCTTCTGTTTCTAAAGCCTAGGACTCCAGATAGCTGACTCTGATATATATTTCTGTTAGTAAAAGTGAAATAAAATTGTTGAAAGGATTAAACGTAATGTCATATGTGAGAAAATTTTGAAAGCCATAAAGTAATATATACATGTCAGAATTGGGTAGTATACAGCTTATAGGAGTATACAAATATTAATTTTTGGAAAGGTTCATTTCTTTATCTCAACCTCTGAATTACACTTTTAAAGGATAGTGGCCATAGAAACTGAAGTTTTGTTATTGTCAGCCCTGATCATTTATGCTTCATCAATCACCCGTTTATTATTTTTGGTAGCATTTGTGGTTTATTAGATAGTCCTTGGGAATATAAACTTTTGTAATTTCTATATACAGAACCAATGAATTATGAAGCTAAAATAATATAATATTTAACATGATATCTGATTCTACTGAGTTTAAAAATGTGAACTCTGAACTAGGGCAAACAGTATGTTGCTTTCACTTCAGTAACAACAGTAAATAAATGTTAGTGTAATTTACAACTATTTTCTTAAAACTACATTTATTTAAATAAAAAAGTAAGACTGAAAAACAATCAGGGCAAGAGTCAACTTTCCCAAACATGCTTTAGTGGAGACATACAGAGTTGACGAGAGAGACTTGTGATTCAAAAACTGGGACCCATTTAAAGCTAAGCAAAGAGAAGGCAAAATGTTACATAACTGCACAGATGGCATGTTTCTACTTCTGAGAAATATGGTTGGGGGTGAGGGGGTCACTTCATATGTCAAAATGTGATCCCATTAACGAGAACAAAGAACAATTGCTCCTATACTGGGGGAAGATGAAAGGTATCTTCAATTCCCCTACTCACTGTGAAGAGGACACAAGCCCAGAGGGACACAGATAGCCTCAGCCACAACAAATTAAATATGCAGTTGGCTTCCAATGTCACCAAGCTGAGTTAGAGGGGGAATTATTTACAGCACTTTGAGTGTGGGTGGAAAATAAATCTACAGAGATCTGTAACTAATGTGTATGGAAATCCTTGCCTCTATTTTCTCCTCCTTGCCCTTCTCCCCAATGCACTTGGAATGAATGGATAATGGCAAAGGAGGCAGAGAAACGAGTGTGAAAGTGCCAATGCTCAGAAAAGATTGCTCCAAGAACAACCACTCTATCCTGGGTGAGTGGGAAGGGAATGAAATAACATCTCGTGAAAAGATGTTCATCAGTGCTAAGAGAGAGGGTGAAGTGAGTGGAAAATAGAAGATGCTGTGCATTAATTCCTAGCTGAGGACCTTGCTTGAAGCTTGCAAGAAATAACAGATAGCTTGAACAACAAAAAAAAGCCTCACAGTTCCTTAGAGACTCTGAGCACACTATCTTTCTGAACTTACGGATAGTTGTTGAGCTCTACAAGTCAACGTTACTGGCGAGCCTGATGTTAATGAGTTCCTACCCAGTAACTCACTGTGCTTTCCTGAGTGATGTTCTTATGCAGCTCATGCTCTTTTGTGACACCAGAGGTTTCGAGTTTCATTTTCCTTTTCCGGATCACATTTTTTTTTTTTTTTGCATCTTCAAAACCTAAGATATCTTTGAGTTTTTGTCTAAATAATCCATTTTAAATTGTGAAATGAATTTGAATTAAAAATCAACGTTGTTCTGGAATTAGAATGAAAGGGTAGGGCTTTGGGTTGTTTGAAAGTGTGTGGATCTACAGAACATTTCAGACAGGGAGAAGGAAATAGGAAAACACAAAGTTCACAAGATGAAAAGTAGTCCATAAAATTAGCGTTTTGTTTTCATGTTTTGCACTGTGTAATGTCTAAATTGTCTAAATCTACTTTTCATGAGGAAAGAGTTGCTTATTTTTAATGTATGAAGACAGAGCTAAGACAACTTGGTGGTACAGCGTATTTCTCTACATACACACATCTCTTGGAGTCTATAGGCCTCAATTATATCCCCGTTTCAACACACAATGCACATCTGTTTCCAGTGCATTGAATTTAACATCTAGAGTACACGAGTTTTTCTATCTTAAAGAGATACGGAATTATGACTATTTATGCTTTGTAGATACAGATAGCACTGACAACGCCAGTTAGGAGGAACAATATCCTCTGGGAACACTTTTTTTTTTTCCTTTTAACTGATTACACAGTACGAACTGAGAACTGTGTCCGAATCCCTCTCTCCTCTTGAATTAATTTGCCACATTCTAAATCCGTAGATAAAGTGGTTCCAGAAGTAGAGTTGGTCGGATGGGTTTGTTTACACTGCAGTCCATAAAAGAAACAAAAAGCCTCGCATGCAAAAGAAATGAGAAAAGAAATATAGAAAAATGAATAAATCAGAAGCAAAAATGAATGTTTAAATGAAAATTTAAATCAAATGAAGCTGGCAATCATGAGAAGCACATTAAAGCATAACATATACAAGCTTTTATTTGTCAAATTAGTTGCATAAAACAAGACACCTCCAGAGCAAATTGAAAGTTAAAACAAAGCAGACCGGTCCATTCTCCCTTTTAATTGGACAGTTTTCTCTAACAGGGTCCAGGAAAGGGTTGCTTCATGTTCTCACAGTTGCCTTGTGATTTGGGGAAATTTTTCATGATGAAACCAGTTTACAATCAATCAACCCGGATTTGGGAGCTTTAAGGAGAGATTCCATGTGAGGGGAGTGGGACTAGTGTGAGATTATTCATCAGAACTGGCTACCTAATTTGCATGGCTCAGTGCAAAATTACAATGTAGGATCCCTGGTAAAAATGATTAAGAATTTCAAGACAGTGATAGCTGAGCATTAAAGTAGCCCTGTTTATAGTTCATCGTCTTGACATTCTAACAATATCTTTAAATTCAATGGGTGGCCTAATATACTACAATGGCCATGAGTTCTGTATTTTATTTATTCTAGTATGTCTATGAAGGAATCATCTTTAGTCACATTCATCTGATTCAGAATGTAAACTGGTACGATTTCCATCAAAAATAAAAGAAAAGACAAAAGCAGTTGGCTGTTGAAATCAACAATCATCCTAAATATAATTTTGGAAAAACAAAGTTTCTAATATATTTTATTGTCATTTTGTGTTGTTTATCATATTCCTAGCAAAAAAAATAAATAAATAAAGGTGAATTATCTTTTACAAAGTATACCTTGATAGAGGTAAGTGCTAAGTTTCAAATATTATATTTATATATTTATATAAATTGCTTTGTATCAGTACGTGGGCTCAGCATCTACATTAAGGGATGGTAATATTTCTTTCAAAGATCTTTTTATATCTTTTCCAATTTGGGATTTATTTCTTTCCTGCTGTATCCAGGGTTTCTATCTTATGAGCAAATAACTATTCCATAAATTAACTGAGTTTGAAATTTCTGTACTGTCATTCCTAATAGCACTAACTGGATTTAATGGATAAGGTGCTTTGCTTTCTTTTCCTCGTTAATAAGTGATGGGACTGAAGTCTCAGCAGTGCCTAACAGGGATTCAATAGCTCTTTGCTCTGACACAAAAATGACTCTTCTGGGCATCTAATTCAATAGACTGTTACCAAAAAAAGTGCAAGCATCCTTAAAAAGCAAACAAACCAACCAAACTTAAGACATATAATAATAAAAACTACCCAGGTCTAGAAAGAGAGAACTCACCTGTTCAATGTCATTGTTCTTCCGTGATTTGTATATAAATTCTCCGATGGCTACAAATACAGAAAGGACCAGTCCAGCAGCCAGAACAATGAAGATGCCCCCAATATTCTCTACTCCCAGAGCACTGGCCTCTTTGCTGTCTTCCTCGGGGCAGCCATTTCCCCGCCACCACTTCTCTTTCATCATATGCAGTTTCCCCTCCTCTTGTAATTGAAGGATAGCAATAGTAATTTTGTCCCGGTAAGGAGAGCCTGGAAGTAAGGTCATTTGGATATCGGTCACCAAAAGGTGGAAGAAGATGTGAAGAAGGATTATTGTCTTAGAGATAACTATTTTTTGGCTGTTGGGAAATCCACAAATTGACTGGCAAAGGGCACAAAAGTTCAATCCTATAATTTGAAGGCTCTAAATAATTGGAAAGGGGATAGCTGACCTGTTGAGATGAACTCTTGCCCAGACTGTCTGTTCCTTTTAAAGAAGAGTTGGGAATTCTGTGATGTACCTCTGCTTCTAGTGAGGTTTTCATGAATCTTTTCCTACATTAATTAAGAGGTTTCATTGTTTAGAGTCTACTTTTTCTAGGCTTTTGATTGATATTGTGATAGGCTGGCTAGATACTCACTACTGTCATTTCCTCTTCTTCCAACGGAGTAGATGGACATTTCCCAGGCTCCTTTACAAATTAGTGGGGTGATGTAACCAATTTCTAGCCATTGGGAGCTAAAGTGATGTAAGATTATTTCCAATCCTGTCTCATAAATCCTCACAGCATAATTCTCTACTTTCCCTTCCCCAAATACATAGCAAAAAGAAAAGGATTTCAAGTCACTAGGGGTAGTGGAACCACCAATTCCAAGGAGTTTGAGTCCCAGGATGACTGCATGAAGCAGAGTCTCTTTCAATCCACTTTGGACCAGGACAAGGTCAAGAAATAAGAATTTATGGGCCTGCCGAGTGGCGCATTGGTTAAGAGTTGGCTTGGGACGCCAGCTCTGAGCAGCAGGGCTCTGGTTCGGATCCCACATGAGGGCCAGTGATGCTGCCCTCTACAGCTAAGATGGTGAACAACAGCTCGACCTGGGCCAGTGAAGCAACATCCTCCACAACTAGACTGAAGAACAAAAAGGACAGCAACTTGTCTGTTCCCCTCCCCCAATTCTCCAATAAAATCTTAAGAAGAAAAAAAAAAAGAAATAACCATTTACTGTGTAGGCCACTGAACATTTGCAGATGTTGGTTATGGTAATTAGTCTATACTGACCAATACACCTATTAATATACTATTAAAAATAGGTTTTAGTTAATTCAAAGGTCCTATAAAATTCAGTTGTTTGGAAAATTTGCAAGGCCTTTATTGACATTTTTATACTCTATCTTCCAGTAATGTCATGAAACTTTTAATTATGTTCAAGGTAAGAAAGCACCAACATTTGCCTGTGGCCATAGCTTGCCCAGTACTGGCTTCCTATGTCAATCAATGCAAAGGAAGAGATGAAAGGATGGGAAGATTCATTTACTCAATATCTCCTTGGAGGCTAAGAAGTGTTCATATTTCTTCTACTTAGTAGGAGTACACCCTGGCTCTTTCTGTTTGCAAACTTTTAAGTTTTGGATAGAAATATTGGCTTGTCGGAAAAGTCATGATGCATTTTTGCAACAAAAAACATAGAAAAAA
>NW_017731583.1:1566348-1583012 GCF_001890085.2 Hipposideros armiger
AAAAAATAACAAGGAGAAAAATCTGACAGCTTAGAACCAGAAGAGATCTTAGGAATCATATAGTAAAGTGCACTAATTTTAGAATTGAAGAAATTTAGTGAGCGAAAGCGATAGTTATTGGCAGAGTCAAGAATGTAACTTAATTCTTCCCACTGTCCTCCTAGTGATATTTCACCAAAAGCTTCTTTCTCCATCTCCTTGGTGCACCCACCTCCAAACCGCCACATAAAGCTTACGTTCTACAGCAATGTTTAAGTTGGCCAAATAGAGTGTTAACATTTTGGCATTTGTCTTTTTTTTTTTCTTTTCTTCCAAGATTTCCTAAAGTCATAGTCAGTATACAAAACCATGTTTAAATGAAAAGCAAATGTTCTGGCATTAGATGATGGCTTGTCAATGAAGAGTATGGGTTTTTGGTGAGAAAATGGCTCTTGAAAGCCAAATGAGAAGATATTGACTGCTTGCTTAAACATCCCCGGAATAATGGTGTCAACATGAGCACAATTAATATATCCATAGCATGTGAGCAAGTAAGTGAACCAGGAGAGGTTTTACGCACATAAAAATGCTTTGAAGAGCCTAAGAATAATTCTTACAGTGGTGGCTACACTGGCAATTACCCAGTACACACAGTAGGCACTCGGTAAATGCTGACTGATGCTTTCCTGTTTTCAGGCTGCATGATACGTATTATAAAACACTGTAGACAGATGAGGATCAGAAGGGAAGGTAATTTCTGGCCTCCTGGTAACCTATTTAAGCCTTAACTGCTCTCATTCTCTTGAAGTTTTATTTTAAATCCCTCAGGAGGGACATTTTTCAGAGCTTCTGTCCTGAGAGTCTTTAAGAAGCAAAATCTTCCATCTTGTGCTGTGACTGAGCTGACTTTGCCAATCTTTGACCATTGAAAATAGTTTGGAGCCATAAGGGACTCAGTCAGGTCAGGACCAGAAGTGAGCAGAGAATTTTTTGTATCTGAATATATTTTAGCTTCAGTCTTTGTTGTTGTTGTTTAAATGGACTGAATGACATTGGAAGTGATTTATTACAAGTCAGTTGAAAAAAATATATATGTATACACACAGATCTACTGAATAGCAACTGATCTTTCTTAAAGAGTCAATTCATCATAGAAAGAAATATCTCACAAATTTATCCAGCAGCTGTATTCCCAATGGATGTATTCTCTGTGAGCTCTGCCATCTGTTCCAATTATTCCCTCATTGTTTTTGGTTTAAAAGCATGACAGGTTTATAACCACTATGAAAAATTCCTGGAGTGTATTTCTTTTCATCTGGGGGGCAGGGTAGGGGGTGTGGGAAGGGTCCTCAACTTTGGAACTTGTATGTCCGAGTATAGATGGGGTTGGCTGAAAGCAAACTGAACTGGAACATTCAAATATCTTTATATCATATTATATAAAATATAGTGATAAGCATCAGAGGGTCAGTCTCATTCACATGAAGGCAGAGTAATTTTCAAAGTGCTGAATTAATTCAGGGGTGTTGCAGAAAGGACCCCCTTGTTTCCTCCCCATTCACCCCCCCAAAAAAATTAGCTTTAGAGTTATATTCCATTCAATAGAAAAAAATACCCATTCATAGTTTCATATTAAAGTGAACATATTCTCAGAAGGAGTGATATTTGTTATTTTCTATCATTATTACTAGACAGGAAATTTGGTGGGCAAAGAGGGATGTCGAAAGGTGGTTGAGGTGGGGTTATGAATGGAAGATGGGATAATAAAAGTGCAGTTTTCAATTTTGTAATTTAGTCTAAATATAGTTCGATTGAGGAACTATCGTGGCTCCTCTAAAAATATGCAGAGTATCTCACAATCAATCCTAAGTTCTTGATTTTGGAAAGATTCTGGCAAAGGCAACCTACTCCTGGTGTTTTTATCTAACTTATGGCACATTTAACTAAAAGCAGTAGTGATGGAATTTTTAAAAATACCATCTCTCTATCACCCTTGTTATCTAAAATGAGGTGACAATGCTTGGTTAGGGAGATAGGACATTGCTTTTCAAATAAAAAGGAGGCATACTATCCTTTTAGTTAGTGTCTAATAACCCCACGGCCCCCTGCAGACATGTTTACTTAATTATAGGAGAGCTTACCACATACTTCACTAGCAATATTGGTATTTTCATCAGGAAAGTTATTGAAAATAAAGGGGTAAAAATGCAGATATAGGTTCCCTAGCCCAATCATTCTGTAGTAGATTTTTTGGAAGGTGTACATGATAACAATAATAGTAATAAAGTTACTTTCTCCATAGCATATATTTCTAACATCAGATAAATAGCAGGGAGTCCAATTGGTTGTATATTCATGGTAAAAGGTGAAGTAAGTTGACCTTTATCTGCTTAAACAAATTACTGTTGATCAAAAGTCTGAATTGGGATGCACACTTTTTTTTAATGAATTTATTGCTAAATTAAAGTATCAGGACTGTTCACCTAAAATTTGATTATTTTTTTCATGAAAAGTGGAATATATTACAACCTTTCACTCCAATTCCCACATGTACAATTGACTGACCTGAAAGACAGCTGCCCCCTTTAGATGAGTCGTGTGGTCTCTAACTCTCCATAGTTGTTACTATTCTCTATTGCCTCCTCATGCAGACATGCTTTGTTCAATTATGATGTCTGCTTGGTCTCTGTGAGCATTTGAATGTGCAATCCCTGTCTAATGTTGAGGGTTGAACTAAACAATCCCTTTCAAACAACAAAAATAATAACACACACAAGCAAATGGAAGCTACCTTAGGTTCTAAATTATCTGACTTGCCTATAACTAAGGTTATAAGATACCTTATTGCACTAGCCCAGTGGTTAAGATATTCCCTGATTCCTCTCCTTTGGAATGGTTATCAGAAAATTACCAATGACTTACTTGAGAAAAGCAGCTGCCACTCTACTAGAATTTTATCCAATACAGTTTTATATAGAGAGGGAATTAGTAATTATTCCTTGAATATAGAATAGAGTTCTATATGTTAGACATGCAAGAAGAGTTCACTGTATAAATCTGTATGCCTCTAAGGAAATAATATCCTCAGAGCAATAGTACAAAATTAAGGAACAAGAATATTTGGAGATTTTAGACAGTTATCATTGACTGAATCTAGCATATTGCCTGAGCAAATTATAATTTAATCTTTATCCTTTTAGTTTTACAGGTATAGTTTTGCTTTTATATCATTGACATGGAAACCTAGCCCTTCAACTTTTATCATCTATATGCATAATTAATTTTGTTATATTCCAATATTAAGTAGAAAAACTATATAAATATGTATAGGCACTGAAGAAAATAATGTCAAGAAGATGGATGAATTAAGAATATATTCTTTTAAAGATATTTGGGATAAAAATAATAAAATCTATAGACAAACATATCTAGTGGTAGAACTTGAAAGAAATAGTGAATTCAAAGTGTATTAGGTTAAATATCTTCACATTTTCAGTTGAAAACATGCCTCTGATCTATATGGGCATTTCCCTTATGTTTTAGTCCACTGAAGGCATCGTAGACCTTCTCAGGATGTGGAGTACATATCCCTTCTGTGCTTCATAATTGATATTGCCCCTCTCAGTCCTGGCTAATGGCTTGTCTCTCTTACCTATAGGCGTTCCCACTCCGTAACCTTTGGAGTCAATAAGGCCCCCAATCTGAGTGAGGTTGCAATTTCTCTGTGTCACATACTCGATGCTGGTGGACTCCATTAGCAGGGCATAGTCAGTGGTGAGTACTCGTTGTATCCCTTCATCATTGTTTTTTACCAGGGCAGTCTGCTGTCTGCTGCTCATGAGAGCCCACATCTTCTCGTAGGTGGAGATCTTTGACTTCTGCAGGGAAAGAAAGCACACCCACCAGCAGAAGAGTGCTGAGAAAATATATCCTAAAGCTATTTCAAATCCCAGTGGCTCAAAGAGTATAGGGAAGGTTCTTTCTCTTCAGGGAGGAAACCAGTATTGAAGGTCCTGGCGCTTTGGTTTGTAGTTGAGAAGAACTCAATTTACTCCAGAAAATCACTTAGAGACACTGAGGCGACTACTGAGGAAAAGGAGATCATGCCTGATTGATGTAAGACTTTGGCTCAACGTTCTTTTGTTGATTTCAGTTAGGGAAGGAAGAATCTTGGTATCAATGACAACATTTGCCTAATGAACTGTGGACACTTAAGAACAAGCCCTCAAAGTCCAATAGCCAAGGCGTGACTATCTCCCTCTAGGACTTTACTCATTTACTCCATTTCCTTTCAGTTGCTTAATTTCAGCAGGCATTGTTTTACTGATTTCTGATGTGTAAGTCTCAATACCTGAGCCAGCATTCCTTTGCTGGGAACAGCTCTGGGATAAATCACATGCTTTCTCTGCTTTATTTATGAAAGAGCTGTAATCCACTCTTTTCTGTTCTAGAAAATGTAGAATACAAATTAAAATTATGATCAGAAAATGTTTTGTACTCTATTTATATGCCTCTTAATGTATATATTCAATTTTAATTGCAATTATATTTTAGATAATGAGGACCGAATATTTCTTCTTTTTTATTCTTTACTTTTTTGATAGTCAATAATAAATCTTCATCTTTTATTCTTTACTTTTTTGATAGTCAGTAATAAAACATATATATATATATATATATGCATCTATACATTCCACCATCTCATTATCTTATTTTCTTTGTTAAAAATGCTGCCTAAGTTTTCATATTGCTTACATACAAATTTTTTATTCTTTTGAATAATGATCTATGATTACACATTCTACATTTTACTCTGTAGTTTCCATATCATTCCAATTACTTTTCTTTCTGAATTTGTCTTCATTTGCATCAACATTCCCCTCCATTTATTTGGAAATGTGGAAGACTTTATTGGAATTACTGATAATTCGAAGCTAACTCCAGCTCTCACACATGTATATGGTGCCCACACATTAGACAGCTTCCTTGGCAGGCACAGGGTGTATCATCTTAGGAGTGCTGAGAAGCTTAAAACATGATTTGGGGCCATAAGAAATACAAGTAAATGGAATGCCTACAGAATCGACTCTAGCGTGGGTATTCATGCTCAAGTGTTCCTGGGGGCTCCCTCATTTCCTAAATCTATTTAAGACCTGGGTTAATGCTGTAGGCTTTATGAGTTAAGGGAGGACAGATGGCTTTATTTTGGATTGTTAGGCATTTGAAGAGCCCCTTGAGAAAGGTCTTGTGAGACAAACAACAATTCAATAAACAGTACCTTATAGATACTAGAATTTTATGGAAGCCATCCTGTCACGATGAGGCCCCTGTGAGTTACTCCTCAACCTCAGAGATATCTGCAAATTGAATCTCATGTCTCCATGACAAAGGCATTTTGGGGGGTCAGGGTTATGCTTCATTTGTTGTGCTATTTGAGCCTCTAAACATCTGATAATGCTACATTTATCATAAAGAGCCACTTGTGCAAGTGCGGGGAGGTCAGTCTGTCTTTTGGCAGTAAATACACAGCTGGGAAAATTACTTCTCTGTCAAGAAACTACCTTAAGGGAAAATATTTTTCTTAGAAGAACAAAACTTTAAAGTTGTCAGAGCTTTAGAAACTGACTCATTCAAGCTGCCATTTTCAGAGAAGAAAATTTTTGGCATAGAACGTTTGGAGACTTTGTGAAAGTGACAAAACTGGTTTGTATCAGAGCTAATACTGGACCCCAGAACCCCTGATATCTAATTCAGTGCTCTTTCTACTGTGCCATGCAGATTTTGGGTAGGTGAATGTCCATGTTGCCAAAATTCTTCCGAGTTGTGACTCATGTGAACACTTGACAGCCCGCAAAGTCATCTACTCTCAAAGATGCATCCGCTGATAATGCCTTCAGTGCCACCACCATACCTAAGAGCTACAAAACTTCTAAACTCTTACGCTCAAATTTTTCCTTGTATCACAGCTCGGTAACACAAGTCAACATGTTCTTCACACCACACTTTGAGTAGCTCTTTTCTATTGAGCTAGAGGTCATGGATTTTATTCAACCATATTTACTTCTTCCTTCTTGAAGTAGAAGGTTGATCTTGGCCTGAAATCCTTGAGATGTTGGAGGGGGAACCTCGCTGGCATGGACTCCTTTGAACCATCAAGGGAAAAATTTTTTCTTAGTAAGAAAACCATCACTTGCTGGAGAACTTGGTCAAGTTCTAAATTCCTTTGACTTTCTCCTGCTATTCTTGCTCCAGCCTAGTAATGGTCAACATAATAGGACAGAGAATAGCACTCTTTTGCTTTCATTTAATGTTCTTTTTCATTATTTAAAAAGTTTGCAGTTTTGGAGCTCTATGGTATTCCAGATTTGGAGTTATAGACTATTTGAGAAGCTGGGGAGCTTAGATATATAAAAAGACCCAAAATGTGACTAAGGAATAACTTTTTGAACAATTAGAAATATCTGTAGATGGCTCAAGCATCTTAAGATATAGTGGGTTTTCTACCACTGGAAACCTATAAGAAGAACTTCATAGCTGAAAGAGTTTCACTTAAGGATCCTTCAACTTCCAGGTTTGGCTTTCTAGACCAGGGGTCGGCAAACTGTGGCTCGCGAGCCATGTGCACCTCTTTCGGTACATACATGTGGCTCTGAAGTAAAATTGAAAATGAAAATAAAACTATCATAGTTTTATTTATAAAAATTTTAAAGGATATCATTCAGGTAATGGTGATTTCATTTGTTTTATGGCTCTCCAATAATTTTTAAATTGTTGTGAGGGACAGGATTGGCTCTTCTGTCTCAAAAGTTTGTTGACCCCTGTAGACTGGTATTTTCACATAATTTATGCATATCTTGACTTCAAAGGCAGCTAATTGACATACTGGGGTCATAGTGGTTAGTGAAAGAGCGAATTCAAAATAAGAGTCTCTTTCCTCACTTCTGAGCTCTGTCTACTTCATACCAGGTTCTGTAAAGTTTATCTTTTGTTAGATCAAAAAGTACTATCTCAGGAGTAGTTAAATTAGATTTATTCCTTTTAAAATAGATTTTCCATTTTAAGGCAAATCTTAATTCCTAAAAATAGGAGCATACTTCATGAAAGATTGTCATAAATATTAAAAGGCCAAGTAAATTATTTGAATGACAGTCTGGATGTTTTGCACTTCTAAATCGTCTATAGTCTCAGCATGCTAAGTTGCTTTAAATAATACATAATTTAAAAATAGAAACAGTGATTGCCTCTTATTTTACTGAATATGTCAAAGGTTAATTAGAATATTTGTAAAGTACTCTGAGCTTCTTAGCAAGTCACTAAAACTGAAAAGGCCTCATTTCTTAAATCTGAAATCATCCAGTTTTGTTTTGTTTTTTAAATCCTGGAGGGGCATCAAGCTTAGATAAATTTATTTTGCCTGTTTAAACCTGATAATGTGGCTATTCTGAAGCTGATGAAACATTGTTGACAAAGAATAAGCATTTTTTTCATCTAAAATCTGTAATAAGGAAGTATTACTTTATCAGCATTTGATGACCATCACTTCTCTTGTTTCACCTGTAATTCATGCAAGTTAAACACTCACTGGGAAATTATTTACAATGTGTTTGTATGAAGTTAAAGGCTACTTATTGAAAATTTTAATAATAACCAGCATATAGAGTTTACTATATCCCAAGCACTAGTGTAAACACTTTGCATGTATTAGTTCATTTAATCTTCACAGTGATCATATGAGAAGGATGCTATTATTACTTCTTTTTTACAGATGAGGAACCACAACATTCCATGAAGAGATGATGAAGCCAGGGTTTGATCCCAGCAATCTGGTTCCAGTATCAGTGTTCTTAACCAAAAGGGACTCAACTATTTGTCTTAATACATAGAACATCAAACTCATGATGTGGCTAATGTTTCAACAGAATTAAATTTTCTGAAGACATCATTGCAGTAAGTAGCTGTGGCATCTTTCTGTTACAACCAGAGCTGTTGCAATCCTTATAATCATCATATAATGTATGGCAACTATTTAAATGAATTTAGGCAGCTTACATTTGTGTGGATAAAAAATTAGACAGTGTTTTAAGAGGTGCAATAGTTGGAACCTAGAAGAAAATGTGGATATTGTTTATATCTTTTTATTTAACAGTATTTTGTATTCCATATAGTTCCATTGTTTTCAGTTGCAAAGTATCTGCTATAACAGGTAAAGTATGTGCAATTCTAGAATGTAATTATGGTCTTCAGTCTGATAGAACCTCCAATTTATAGATATATCCCTCTAATATCTTATTTTTACTGAGACAAGCATTACTTATCACATTATTTCTTCAACCAGGTTATGGGGCTTCTACAGTGAAGATGTATAATCTTATTATTCAATAGAATGAATAATATGCAATTCTACTTCAGGTTAATGTGTCTGGAGATTTTATATATAGAACTATGTTTATATATGTTTATTTTTACATATATGCTTACCCCCACACACATAACATACACACTGGGAGAATTTTTTATATTTGATCTTTGTTATCTTATAAAAAGTGATCTAAATGTGGTAAATACAGAGGGTGCCAAAAAATGTATACACATTTTAAGAAAGGAAAAAACTATATTAAAATTGTAGTACTCAATATATACCGATAACAAAACATGAATACAAGTCATGTGTATACTTTTTTTTGGCACCCCCCGGTATATGCGTATTGAACAAATGAAGTACCCAAAACAATTATGTTTAAGAATCTCCATTATACTTTTACTTTTGGTATACCCTGATCTAAGAAAACCTTAAAAATCAATGGAAATCAGCTATGTAGAAATCCAAACTTGTGAAACAAATATTTAGGAGGTGAATAGTTGCCTTAAAAATAACTACTTCCTCTAACACATAGTTAAATATATTATTAAATAATAATTTTCATGGTATTTTTAAAAATATGATTTAATTTACAAAAATCACTTAGAAGTAAGAGTATTAAAAGAAATCAATTGTGGTATAATGAGAGGCCTCTGTCTTTCAAGTATATCTAATATAATCATTGTAGTTGATTATACTCTTGAGTTGAAAGTTATGACATTTGTGGAATCTCTAAGGTTTTAAAAATTCATGTGTTCCCTTTAAGAAATTCCCTCGGTGGGATTTCAACACCTTTGCTCAGATATTTTTCATGTTTTTCTCCTGCCTGGAGTTAAAGATTGGTCCATTATAAGCAATGTAGCTGGTTTTGACAAAGGTTAACTTAAACTGACCTCATGGATTTCTTTCCAAACAAATACATTTTTAACCTACAGGGACTTAACATTTCGGGATACTGATGATAAAATTAGCTGGATCTTTTAAACATGAGCTAATAGCTCTTATGTGAAGAGTGACTTCCTATGCAGGGAAGTTTGAGAAATATCTTTCATCTTGTGCTTTCTTAAATGACTATTTCTGCCTGGAACCTGTCTCCCCATAATGGCTCATTGCTTCATTCAATTCCACTGGTGCGGTGCTCAGTAACTTTCTTGAAATGTCTTTTGGGTTGCTGACAGCACCTAGCCACTCTCTGGAAAGAGATTATAAAGGTTAGAGAGTCCCTTATTCCCACAGCTGGTCCAAAGTTCCCAGACCATGAAAGCCAGAAATGACAAGTCTGTTATGACTTTTTAAACCTATTTTATCCAAGCCATTTTAGACTGAATCATGATCTAATCTATGTAATCCTCTGGCTTGGGTCTGAGAGGATAGTGATTTGTTACAAGGCAAACTTCTACTGAGATTCATTTCTTACATGAGTATTTCCTAGCCAATGTGGCTCACAAGAACTTCTCCCGATGTCCACACCGCTTCCTGTCTGCACAACACACGCTTCTTAATCACGTGTTGCATTGTATTCAATAGGCATATGTGCATCTTGTCCCTCTATTGCTATTCAGGTCGTCAAGTCTTGTACAGAATTGTATACCTGTCCCCTTCCTATCCTTTACCATGCCAATCTCAAGCACTGGTCTTATTGAAGATTCGGGAAAAAATATAAATTGAGTTGAATTCAGTTAAACTGCCTCGCTCTGTTGCTCAGCTGACTTCTGAGGGCAGCCTCGCCATCTGTTGCCTACCCATCTGGAAGTGGCTCTTTTGCAAATACAATGTATAGACTCTGGAAGGGCTTTTAAGGACTCAGGTCTCTGTCTGGCCTGGCCTTTGAAGGTCTTTGAAATCTCAGGCACTGGCACCTGCTCTGGACTTCTCTGTCTGGTGGACACTGACAGGAAGAAAGCTGAACAAAGACCAAACTAGAGTTTTGTTTTGTTTTGTTTTTTCCCAGAGGGATTGATAAATTAGGGCTAATAGCTAGGGGTATGGGTTGGGTGCTAATGGTGATGATGTTGGCGATGATGATAATACTATCTCACTTTTTCATTGTTTATAATTTACCAAGTAGTATTGTAAGCACACCACCTGTATTAAGTCATTTAATCCTTAAAATAATCTTTTGAGTTAGATATTATTTATAAACAGGGAAATTGAGGCACAGGGAGTTTAAATAACTCGCCAAGGACTATACAGCTAATAAGGAGTAAAGTCTGAATTTGAACCCAAGCTGTCTGGCTCCAGAGGATGCAATCTGAAGTGCTTCACTATAAGTTTTAATTGCAGAGAGCTGAGAAACCAATACAGTTAATATATAAGTAATTAGTATTATCCCAAGTAGAAAAAATAGAAGAAAGTTTGTTGAAAATTTAAATGAAGTCTCTTGGAGTTCTGAATTATTAATACACTAACTTATAAAAAGAGTCCATTAATTAATTGATGGCCTGACAAGGAGAAATAAACAGTCCCCTGATTTTGGAGAATTTCCTAAAACATCTTCAAACAGTCTCTGGACATCTGTTTAAAATGATCTGCCCCTCTTTAACTTTGTCCTTCCTGCTAATTGGCCTAGAGGTGAAGGACATGTTTTGACCAAGTAGGTATTATATTATTCACAGTGCTTAAGTCTTTAAGGCTCAGAGTGCTGGTGACCTTGAGAAAATTCTATGGTTAATGAGCATCATTAACTGAGTGACATTGGCCACACAACTTAGAGTTGTTCTTTTTTTTTTTTTTTCCTTAATGGACAACATCAGTTAGAATCTCAGAGTGTCCTTTTAAAGCCTTGAGAATGTATGTGGAATTGAATTTATGATTTAACCCTAGTTCTTTTGTGCAAACTGAGTCAATGATCAATGTTTGTTCCACATACAGAAACTCAGTCAAGAAAAAATGCTTCAGCCTCCCTTGTCTCATACTCAACAATTGCTTAATGACTGTCAGTCATTCCCTCAGACTTACCTGAATTTAGATGATGGATAGTGGAACCTCATCTGAGATATTTAAAAAAACAAACAAACAAAAAGACCCAAAAATTTGGGTTTTTTTGGAACAGTGTGTTTCTCCAGGACCCATCGGCTCCAAGTCAAATAGTTGTTTCGATCTAGTTGTGGAGGGCACAGCTCAGTGGCCCATGTGGGGATCGAACTGGCAACCTTGGTGTTATGAGCACTGCACTTTAACCAACTGAGCTAACCTGCCGCCCCTGGGGTTTTGTTTTTTTTCACGTTGAAAATCAAATATCCCAAACCTGAACTCTGAGGTCAGACTGTCTGCAAGAATAGCAAAGTCTAGGAAGAAAAAGTCAATGGATTTTGATAGAAATTTCAGTGAGCAACTTTTGGTCACATTTTTTCAAGGAGAAACTTCCCTAAAAAACATCCCTTGCTTGTGGCCCAGAGATAAAATGTGAGGGATTACCAATTTTGTTTGTTCATAGATTCTGGTAATTTCTATAGTCCTTTCCTTCTTGTAACTGCCTATTCTTTTATTGTAAAACAATTTAGAATCAACTTGAAAGCAAAGAGACAGGTTTCTACTATTTGGATGCTGCCAAAAGTGTGTGTGTGTGTGTGTGTGTGTGTGTGTGTGTGTATGGATATGTATTTGATTTTTTTTTCCTCGGAACAAAAGCACTTTAAGTTGCACTGTGTATGATGAAAAATGCTTCTTACTAGACATTTTCTTGTACTTGAATGGACATGGGACCCATCTGAGCAAACGGCTCATGTCCCAGCAAGGGAGCAGAGTGTGCCTGGTTAGATCAGGCAAATGCAACTTTCCTTATTCCTTTTGCCGCTCAAGAGAGGACATTGTCCTTGATGAAGAGAGAATGGAAGAGGGGAGGGAGGCCCTGATGGATGTCAGAGGTGAAGCATTTAATGTGGAGCCAGGTCAGCATGGAGTCCTCTTGACCATAACTGCTGTCACTCACTGACTTAGGGCGGAACTACCCTGAGAGCTGAAAGGCTGCAACATTTCCTTCCCTTGTGGAATAATCCAGTTTAAGAACTCTGAGTGTATATCCCTCTGCAGCTTTCTGACAGCTCGCCTCCCTCAAGGGGAAAACTAAATTGGATTTAGTCCTTGTTCTCTGTTTGCAAATAAATTCCTTCCTGATAAATAGGGTTGCTGGGCTATGAGCTGACTGTGGCTCCAGGCACTGGGCAACAGTGTTTCTTCCTGTGTGAATCTCTAAGGATCCCTCTACTGTGGTCTGAAGGTGTTCCCCCAAATTCATATCCCCATACTGTGTTTCCCCAAAAATAAGACCTAACTGGAAAATAAGCCCTAGTGTGATTTTTCAGGGTGCTTGTAATATAAGCCCTATCCCAAACATAAGCCCAGTTAAGATCGTCAGCCAGACATGACTGTTGGAATAAATGTAGATTTTCGTACATGAATAAATGAATAAATGTAGATTGTTGGAGTAAAACTTAACATAAGACCCGGTCTTATTTTTTGGGGAAACATGGTAGATGATGGTATTAGGAGCTGAGGCTGTTGGAAGGTGCGTAAATCATCAGAGTGGAGCCTTTATGAGTGGACTTTGTGCCTTGTAACAGCCTCCGGATAGACCTCTTGCCCCTTCCATCAGGTAGGGATACAACTCAGTCTATGACCTAGAAAAATCCCTCACTCTTGTACTTCCAGCTTCCCGACCTGTTGTTTGTAAGCCATGCCACCTGTGGTTTTTCGTTACAGCAGACCAAACGGACAAAGGCACGTTTCCACCTCCTCCCTATCCTCCCTTTCTCCCCCTCTCCCTCCTCTGATAGAATTCCATCGCTCTGAATTCATTAGTGCATTTGTTCATTTAGCAAAAACATATTTCCTCAGTGCCTACTTTGTGCCATGCACTGTCTTTGGTTCTGGGACGGTAATGCAAACAAAGCAGACAGTTCTCTACCCTCAGGGACCCTACCTTCTAGAACTCTCTGAAGTTTTACTGAACCCTGGCTTTTCCATCACTCATTTTGAAAATTTTGGCCCAGTTATTTAACGGAGCTGTGCCTTGTTTTCTTCATTGTACACTGTGGATAATATTAATACTTACCCCAACTGGCCTTTATACGGCTAAATCGAGATAAAATATGAGTATGTTCAGCATTTAGAAGCAGAGTGTGTGGTTATGAGTTAGTGTGCGATACGTGTTGTTATTCTCATTGTTGTTGGCGCTATCATCACGTTCTTTCTATCTGAGATGCATATTACCTCATCATTTGCCTGCTGACCTGAGAGACCACTTTCCCTTGTGCCTCATTTTCAGGACAAGGGGGCAAGCAGGAGGGAACCCTGACTAAAACTGTCATGAGACTGGCGCATGACTGTTGTGGGGAAAAGCACAATCTAAGCACACCTTCATGTGGTCACCCCAGGGTCCTGCCAGGAAGATTGGAAACCAGCACTTTTTATATTCAAAGAGGCATGCGAGCAGAAACAAATCAAAGTGAGGCTAAGGGATGCTTTGTGAATGCATAGATTGTTTGCACAGTGGCAAAGTCACTGCTTTTACAAAGGGCAGCCAGCCACTCCCTCATCTGTATTTATACTGCGCAGAAGGCGGGAGCATCTCCTCTACTTGCCCATTTCCCCATGCTTTAAAACTTTTTGATTTTGGTGAAAGAGGTAAATCATTTCAGATATGAGAAAGACATACCCAATTCTACGTCGGCAGTGTCCCTCTGTCCTGCATGCCTTGCAGGTGACTTTCCTGGTTTCTGACAAGCATCATGATGAATCACTAGCTTGGGGTAACTTGTGTTTCTTCACACCATTGATTTTTAGGAAAATCCAAGCTTTCAGAAGCTTGGAGAACCATGTATTAAATGTCATTTTTCCTTAAAGGAACACTATCCAGGGAAGAAACAATCACCATACTTTATACATTCATTAAATCAATGACATATTTCTTAAAATGAAAAGAATGTTTAAAGATGATCTTTTTAACATAGGGGGAAAGCAAATCCTAACGTTTTACATTAGTTTTTGATAAACCTCCACATGTAGTTTACTCTTAGAGTAAGGCTGTCTCAATTAACTTGTATTATTAATTATTAAACCAAATTTACTGCATAGGTGATACCTATTTTGGTGAACCAATACTGTTATGCAAAGAAAATGCTTAATTTTTCTTACCCTAAGTTTTTTGTTTCTAAATTAATATTCTTCACAAGTCTTTGGCCACTCGGTCCTGGGGTGATGATTTTGATTTTTGGTAATCTGGGTGTGAAACCTTGACAAAGGTGTATTTGGAGTTTATTTTGGTTACTATTGCTGTTTTCCTTTTTTTCACAGGCACCTCCTAAAAGTGGGTTCTAGCCCTTCTCTGTCATAGACCAAGCATGTGACTTTGACCACATAATTTAGCTTCTGAAGGCTTTGCTGTCTTCATAAGTAAAGGGAAGGCCTGAAATTTGTGATCTCTAAGGTGTTTTTGCCATCTCTAAACCTCCCTAGATCTATTTAAATCCATTCTTTCCTCTCCCCGCCCTCCCCCTCCCCCCCCATGGGAGCTACAGTGTCTGAAATTTAATAATTAAAGTACCTAGGTTTATTCCCTAAGCAAGGCAGAAATCAGGTTCAGTGCTCTGAGTAAGTAATTTAAAAGACATGAGCAATGAAATGCACTTGACACTAAAACTATATTGACTCAAAATTAATTCTCCTTTGGTGCCTCAGAAGGCACTCCCAGCTATTGGAAAGTTTCTGGCCATGCTGGGCATCCTGTCCTCAGTGCAGATGCAATATTAGACTGGAGTCCCCTGTTTGTTTGTTTTTTAATTTTAATTGTCCAAATAAATTGCAATATCAACACATTTACTTGTCATCTGTTTCTATCTCATCAAGTATAGGGCAGAGAGAATAAAACTACGATATTCAAGTATTCTGGTTGTCAGAATTTCATATTAAGGACTCTTTATTTTATGGGTTCCATACATGAGTGATTAATTAATGAGTAGTTAGACTGTATTTGAAAAACACCATGTTATTTTTGTTTGTTTGTTTTTTCCTCATATAAAGGCAAGAGATGATATTGAAGATACTCATCTGTGGATCTGAGCGTATTAAATCAGGGATAGAGGGACCAAAGAAATTGCTTCATGCTGACTGCTGAGGGCACATGGGTTCCTTGTAATGAAATTATGCCCTTACAATTTTTGTTTTACAATAAAATTGCCTAGCACTTTGTGTTTTGGGGAGAGACCTTTCTATTTCACATTCCCCTCCACCCAGTATGAGGTAACCATTGAGAATACAGTGTCAGTTTCTTACCTTGAAGAAGGTCATTGTCGATCCATCTCTGACCGCCCCATATTCTATCTTGGTTTGCTTTGCCAGATCATCTGCAGAATCTATGGGGGATTCCATTCTCTCTACTGTCAAGAAGGCGGCCAGATTGGCAGTGTAGGATGAAATGATGATTAGGGTGAAAAACCACCATATCCCTCCAACTATTCGAGTCGATAGAGCTTTGGGCATCAGCTCTGATCCTGTGATGGTACCATCAGAGTAAGAGTGTTAAACGGAGTTAGGAAAAAAAGGAAGACTTATGATTTAAACTGGTCTAGGGAGATAATGCATTTTGGGGACATAAAAACTGTAAATCCATCAAGGACTTGCTGTCTTGCATGTAGGTGAAATTGATGCATTTTTTTTAAGAAAATGGAGCAAAATTTAAATGATTTTATCATTAATCACTGCTGCTGCTTAAAATGTAATTTATTGACATTTGATGGCATTAAATAGTTTTAACCCTGAGATAATCTATGTCTAAAATTTATAGTTAATTTATTGCTTAGATTTGAGTTTGTTTGCTTGTTTTGGTTGAAAAATCAGTCCCCAGACTTCTGACCTTTTATTACTGTCTAATATACATTTTATTGTGTGAAATAAATGTCCTAGGTATTTACACAACTATGAAAGCTTTGAAATGGTAACTTATTTTTATTTAAAGTTAAAGAATATGAGAAATTTTCAAAAGATTAACATGTCATGCAGTTTATTATATGTTCTTTAATAAAACAGTGGGATTTTACAAATCAATTTAAATAGGATGCAGTGATATCTGACAGTAGATGAATCTTTTTTATTGTCATATTTTACTTTTAGATTGAAAATTAGTTTTTCTAATGTAGGTTCTAATTTGACTGAAAAAGAATATATTCACTGAAAAGCATAATTTTCTCCTTAAAGTACTATTTCTTTCTTTCTTTTTTTATATTTTGATTGTATTTTTTTATTAAATTATTTTTTATTATGAAATACACATTTTTTAGAATTAGTTTCAGCTGTACAACACAGTGCAATAGTTATACTTTTTACCCCT